>NW_020837971.1:12231832-12372299 GCF_003676395.1 Aethalodelphis obliquidens
AAAAAAAAAAAAAAAAAAAAAAAAAAATGACTCCCAAACATCCATTTGACTCCAGATAATTAACACAAGCCAATCATGGACATTCTATACTCCATGCCAGTGGGTTCATAAATGGTTTGCGGCCAAAACCTGGCCAGTGAGATGTGAGGAGAATCCTGCTGGATGGAAGATAGCTCTGAGACATTGTCCACCATCCTAAAGAAAAGCCATGAGAACAGATGTCTCCTCCCTTTATCATCTGGACATTGTCATTTCAGAATTTGATGTATACAAGTGCTAAAAATATCTTGCCACAAGCCTGAAAACGAAGCCAGTATCAAGGATGACAGAAAGATGGGAAAAACCTGGAATGAAGGTATCACTGAACAAATGAATTAACCAACCCTGATTCTTATTACCAAATGAGGGTATATTGGTTTTTTAAATTTTTATTTCTTTCTTTCTTTATTTATTTTTGGCTGCATTGAGTCTTCGTTGCTATGCGCAGGCTTTCTCTAGCTGCGGCGAGTGGGGGCTACTCTTCATCGTGGTGCGCGGGCTTCTCATTGCAGTGGCTTCTCTTCTTGCGGAGCACGGGCTCTAGGTGCGCGGGCTTCAGTAGTTGTGGCACGTGGGCTCAGTAGTTGTGGCTCACGGGCTTAGTTACTCCATGGCACGTGGGATCTTCCCGGGCCAGGGCTCAAACCAGTGTTCCCTGCATTGGCAGGTGGATTCTTAACCACTGTGCCACAAGGGAAGTCCCTGAGGGTATACTGTTAATTGCTATGTTAGATAATAAACTTCCTTCCTGTTAAGCCAGTTTAAGTCTTGTTTCTATAATTTGGAACCAAAACATGTTACCTGATGTAGATCTTCAATTCCCACTATCATTCCTAAAATAACTACATATAATCCTCAACTTTCTAATCCCTTTTTTAGTCTGTGAATAGCGTATTATATAAGCTTTGGGTGATCTAAAATTGAGCACCAAGGAGGAACCAAGATGGCGGAGTAGAAGGACGTGCTCCCACTCCCTCTTGCGAGAACACCAGAATCACAACCAGCTGCTGGATAATCATCGACCGAAAGACACTGGAACTCACCAGAAAAGATATCCCACATCCAAAGACAAAGGGTAAGCCACAAGGAGATGGTAGGAGGGGCGCAATCACAGTAAAATCAAATCTCATAACTGCTGGGTGGGTGACTCACAGACTGGAGAACACTTATACCACAGAAGTCCATCTACTGGAGTGAAGGTTCTGAGCCCCACGTCAGGCTTCCCAACCTGGGGGTCCGGCAATGGGAGGAGGAATTCCTAGAGAATCAGACTTTGAAGCCTAGTGGGAACTGATTGCAGGACTTTGACAGGACTGTGAGAAACAGAGACTCTACTCTTGGAGGGCACACACAAAGTAGTGTGCGCATCGGGACCCAGAGGAAAGAGCAGTGACCCCAGGGGAGACTGAACCAGGCCTACCTGCTAGTGTTGGAGGATCTCCAGCAGAGGTGGGGGGTGGCTGTGGCTCACCGTGGGGACAAGGACACTGGAAGCAGAAGTTCTGGGAAGTACTTGGTGTGAGCCTTCCAAGAGTCTGCCATTAGCCCCAGCAAAGAGCCCAGGTAGGCTCCAGTGTTGGGTTGCCTCAGGCCAAACAACCAACAGGGAGGGAACCCAGCCCCACCCATCCGAAGTCAAGTGAATTAAAGTTTTACTGAGCTCTGCCCACCAGAGCAACAGCCAGCTCTACCCACCACCAGTCCCTCCCATCAAGCCTCTTAGATAGCCTCATCCACCAGAGGGCAGACAGCAGAAGCAAGAAGAACTACAATCCTGCAGCCTGTGGAACAAAAACCACATTCACAGAAAGATAGACAAGATGAAAAGGCAGAGGGCTATGTACCAGAAGAAGGAACAAGATAAAACCCCAGAAAAACAACTAAATGAAGTAGAGATAGGCAACCTTCCAGAAAAAGAATCCAGATTAATCACAGTGAAGATGATCCAGGACCTCGGAAAAAGAATGCAGGCAAAGAAGAAGATGCAAGAAATGTTTAACAAAGACCTAGGAGAATTAAAGACAAACAAACAGAGATGAACAATACAATAACTGAAATGAAAACTACACTAGAAGGAATCAATAGCAGAATAACTGAGGCAGAAGAATGGATAAGCGACCTGGAAGACAGAATGGTGGAATTCACTGCGTGGAACAGAATAAAGAAAAAAGAATGAAAAGAAATGAAGACAGCCTAAGAAAACCTCTGGGACAACGTTAAACACAACAACATTCGCATTACAGGGGTCCTAGAAGGAGAAGAGAGAGAGAAAGGACCAGAGAAAATATTTGAAGAGATTATATTCGAAAACTTCCCTAACATGGGAAAGGAAACAGCCACCCAACTCCAGGAAGCACAGTGAGTCCCATACAGGATAAACCCAAGGAGAAACATGCTGAGACACATAGTAATCAAATTGGCAAAAATTAAAGACAAAGAAAAATTATTGAAAGCAGCAAGGGAAAAATGACAAATAATATACAAGGGAACTCCCATAAGGTTAACAGCTGATTTCTCAGCAGAAACTCTACAAGTCAGAAGGGAGTGGCATGATATACTTAAAGTGATGAAAGGGAAGAACCTACAACCAAGATTATTCTATCCAGCAAGCATCTCATTCAGATTCGATGGAGAAATCAAAAGCTTTACAGACAAGCAAAAGCTAAGAGAATTCAGCACCACCAAACCAGCTCTACAACAAATGCTAAAGGAACTTCTCTAAGTGGGAAATACAAGAGAAGAAAGGGACCTACAAAAACAAACCCAAAACAATTAAGAAAATGGTCATAGGAACATACATATCAATAATTACCTTAAACGTGAGTGGATTAAATGCTCCAACCAAAAGACACAGGCTTGCTCAATGGATACAAAAACAGGACCCATATATATGCTGTCTACAAGAGACCCACTTCAGACCTAGGAACACATACAGACTGAAAGTGAGGGGATGGAAAAAGATATCCCATGCAAATGGAAATCAAAAGAAAGCTGGAGTAGCTATACTCATATCAGATAAAATTGACTTTAAAATAAAGAATGTTACAAGAGACAAGGAAGGACACTACAAAATGATCAAGGGATCAATCCAAGAAGAAGATATAAGAATTATAAATATGCACCCAACATAGGAGCACCTCAATACATAAGGCAACTGCTAACAGCTATGAAAGAGGAAATGGACAGTAACACAATAATAGTGGGGGACTTTAGCACCTCACTTTCACCAATGGACAGATCATCCAAAATGAAAATAAATAAGGAAACAGAAACTTTAAATGACACAATAGACCAGATAGATTTAATTGATATTTATAGGACATTCCATCCAAAAACAGCAGATTAAACTTTCTTCTCAAGTGTGCCCGGAATATTCTCCCAAATCTTGGGTCACAAATCAAGCCTCAGTAAACTTAAGAAAATTGAAATCATATCAAGCATCTTTTCTGACCACAACGCTATGAGGTTAGAAATGAATTACAGGGAAAAAACCGTAAAAAACACAAACACATGAAGGCTAAACAATACGTTACTAAATAACCAAGAGATCACTGAAGAAATCAAAGAAGAAATCAAAAAATACCTAGAGACAAATGACAATGAAAACACAACGATCCAAAACCTATGGGATGCAGCAAAAGCAGTTCTAAGAAGGAAGTTTATAGCTATACAAGCCTACCTCAAGAAACAAGAAAAATCTCAAGTAAACAATCTAACCTTACACCTAAAGGAACTAGAGAAAGAAAAACAAACAAAACCCAAAGTTAGCAGAAGGAAAGAAATCATAAAGATCAGAGCAGAAATAAATGAAATAGAAACAAAGAAAACAATAGCAAAGATCAATAAAACTAAAAGCTGTTTCTTTGAGAAGATAAACAAAATTGATTAGCCAGACTCATCAAGAGAAAGAGGGAGAGGACTCAAATCAATAAAATTAGAAATGAAAAAGGAGAAGTTACAACAGACACTGCAGAAATACAAAGCATCCTAAGAGACTACTACAAGCAGCTCTATGCCAATAAAAAGGACAACCTGGAAGAAATGGGCAAATTCTTAGAAAGGTATAACCTTCCAAGACTGAACCAGGAAGAAACAGAAAATATGAACAGACCAATCACAAGTAATGAAATTGAAACTGTGATTAAAAATCTTCCAACAAACCAGGACCAGATGGCTTCACAGGTGAATTCTTTCAAACATTCAGAGAAGAGCTAACACCCATCCTTCTCAAACTCTTCCAAAAAATTGCAGAGGAAGGAACACTCCCACTCATTCTATGAGGCCACCATCACCCTGATACCAAAACCAGACAAAGATACTACAAAAAAAGAGAAGTAAAGACCAATATCACTGATGAATATAGATGCAAAAGTCCTCAACAAAATACTAGCAAACAGAATCCAACAGCACATTAAAAGGGTCATACACCACGATCAAGTGGGCTTTATCCCAGGGATGCAAGGATTCTTCAATATATGCAGATCAATCAATGTGATACACTATATTAACAAACTGAAGGAGAAAAACCATATGATCATCTCAATAGATGCAGAAAAAGCTTCTGACAAAATTCAACACCCATTTATGATAGAAACTCTCCAGGAAGTGGGCATAGAGGGAACCTACCTCAACATAATAAAGGCCATATACGACAAACCCACAGCAAACATCATTCTCAATGGTGAAAAACTGAAAGCATTTCCTGTAAGATCAGGAATGAGACAAGGATGTCCACTCTCACCACTATTATTCAACATAGTTTTGGAAGTCCTAGCCACGGCAATCAGAGAAGAAAAAGAAATAAAAGGAATACAAATTGGAAAAGAAGAAGTAAAACTGTCCCTGTTTGCAGATGACATGATACTATATATAGAGGATCCTAAAAATGCCACCAGAAAACTACTAGACCTAATCAATGAATTTGGCAAAGTTGCAGGATACAAAAATTAATGCACAGAAATCTCTTGTATTCCTATACACTAATGATGAAAAATCTGAAAGAGAAATTAAGGAAACAGTGCCATTTACCATTGCAACAAAAAGAATAAAATACCTAGGAATAAACCTACCTAGGGAGACAAAAGACCTGTATGCAGAAAACTATAAGACACTGATGAAAGAAATTAAAGATGATACCAACAGGTGGAGAGATATACCATGTTCTTGGATTGTAAGAATCAGTATTGTTAAAATGACTCTACTACCCAAAGCAATCTACAGATTCAATGCAATCCCTATCAAATTACCAATGGCATTTTTTACAGAACTAGAACAAAAAGTCTTAAAATTTGTATGGAGAAACAAAAGACCCCGAATAGCCAAAGCAGTCTTGAGGGAAAAAAACGGAGCTGGAGGAATCAGACTCCCAGACTTCAGACTACACTACAAATCTACAGTAATCAAGACAATATGGTACTGGCACAAAATCAGAAATATAGATCAATGGAACAGGATAGAAAGCCCAGAGCTAAACCCACGCACCTATGGTCAACTAATCCATGACAAAGGAGGCAAAGATATACAATGGAGAAAAGACAGTCTCTTCAATAAGTGGTGCTGGGAAAACTGGACAGCCACATGTAAAAGAATGAAATTAGAACACTCCGTAACACCACACACCAAAATAAACTCAAAATGGATTCGAGACCTAAATGTAAGATTGGACACTATAAAAGTCTTAGAGGAAAACATAGGAAGAACACTCTTTGACATAAATCACAGCAAGATCTTTTTTGATCCACCTCCTAGAGTAATGGAAATAAAAACAAAAATAAACAAATGGGACCTAATGAAACTTCAAAGCTTTTGCACAGCAAAGGAAACCATAAACAAAACGAAAAGACAACCCTCAGAATGGGAGACAATATTTGCAAACAATTCAACGGACAAAGGATTAATCTCCAAAATATATAAACAGCTCATGCAGCTCAATATTAAAAAAGACAAACAACCCAATCCAAAAATGGGCAGAAGACCTAAATAGACATTTCTCCAAAGAAGACATACAGATGGCCAAGAAGCACATGAAAAGCTGCTCAACACTACTAATTATTAGAGAAACGCAAATCAAAACTACAATGAGGTATCACCTCACACCAGTTAGAATGGGCATCATCAGAAAATCTACAAACAACAAATGCTGGAGAGGGTGTGGAGAAAAGGGAACCCTTTGCACTATTGGTGGGAATGTAAATTGATACAGCCACTATGGAGAACAGTATGGAGGTTCCTTAAAAAACTAAAAATAGAATTACAATATGATCCAGCAATCCCACTACTGGGCATATACCCAGAGAAGACCATAATTCAAAAAGACACATGCACCCCAATGTTCATTGCAGCACTTTTTACAATAGCCAGGTCATGGAAGCAACATAAATGCCCATCGACAGATGAATGGATAAAGAATTTGTGGTACATATATACAATGGAATATTACTCAGCCATAAAAAGGAATGAAATTGAGTCATTTGTTGAGATGTGGATGGATCTAAAGACTGTCATACAGAGTGAAGTAAGTTAGAAAGAGAAAAACAAATATCATATATTAACGCATGTATGTGGAACCTAGAAAAATGGTACAGATGAACCGGTTTGCAGGGCACAAGTTGAGACACAGATGTAGAGAAGAAACGTATGGACACCAAGGGGGGAAAACCGTGGTGGGGTGGGGATGGTGGTGTGCTGAATTGGGGAATTGGGATTGACATGTATACACTGATGTGTATAAAATTGATGACTAATAAGAACCTGCAGTATAAAAAAACAAACAAAAAAAATCTAATACTAATTTTTCTTTGGGTTATTTGTATGTTAATATAAATGTTTCAGACATTACGTGAAATTTCTAAAACTCTTATATGTTCTGGTATAATGTTATAAGTCATAATTCAAGTTATTACTTTAAAATGTATTATCTCAGAAATAACTAAATTTCCTTGTCAATTGCATTATTTTGAACTTTCATCAAATCTTTAACCATGGTCATTTTTAAGTCTTTTGTCATTACAGACAGTTCTGGGTGTATTCTGATGCTTTTTCAAAAATGTTCCTATAAAAGGGTTTCATCGGGCTTCCCTGGTGGCGCAGTGGTTGAGAGTCCACCTGCCCATGCAGGCGACACGGGTTCGTGCCCCAGTCCGGGAAGATCCCACATGCCGCGGAGCGGCTGGGCCCGTGAGCCATGGCCGCTGAGCCTGCGCATCCGGAGCCTGCGCGTCCAGAGCCTGTGCTCCGCAACGGGAGACGCCACAACAGGGAGGGGCCCGCGTACTGCAAAAAAAAAAACCAAAAAAAACACAAAAGCGTTTCATCTTCAAGGAATTCATGGAAAAGACTCTGGCAAGTACAGGTTTCTGGTAACTGACTGTACTGCTGAACTGAATAAATAAGCATTTTCAGAAATCTAATGGAAAACTGATGAATTCATAAAAGTGCTAACAAAAGGTCAAGATGAAAAAAAATTAATTACACGGGACTGAGTGAACTGATGAGGATGATTATAATTTTTGTGACTTTCTGTTTGAATAAAAAAAAAATCCCACAAGGACTCAGAGGCAAAAAACATACAAATCAATTTTCACTGCAAAGTAACGGAGCTGTTACAGTGGAGGATTACTGGACTGAATGTCAATATTATGACATAGTGTGATTGTGTTTCGTGTTTGGTAATTGCAATCATTGTTGCTTTTGTTGTGGTCATCCATTTACAATGCTTGGTGTCAGTTTATTAAGCTCTTGTAAAAATAAAATACAGTGTGTGTGTGTATGTGTGTGTGTGTGAAAAATAAATTAAATACAATTGAGTACCATAAAGGGGGAAGTGACATGAAAAGGAATTCTTTAAGTATTTGTTTTCTTTGCATCCGTTCTACACATGGCTCTTAATTATTAATAAAGCATATCTTAGAGGGGGCCACGAGTGAGCCTCACTTCATTATTCCCTACTGTGGGCCACGCTGTCAGTTTCTCTTCAGGCTTCAGCCACAGTTTTTCCTTCCTAACTCCACCCAGATTTTGTTTATAAGAATACCCATCCTCTTTATAGTCACAGTACCCCCAGTTCTAAGAGTAAGCCTGATTCTTCCATGGATAATTCCACTACCCCTTGTCAACGATCAGTTATGAGTGATCCCATGACTGAATTCCAGCCAGGGAGACATGAGGGGAAGTCTATTAGGAGGCTTCTGGGAAAACTTCCCTCATTCCTAAGAGAGAAGTCATCCTTTTTCCTCTTATTTCCCTGTGGGAACGTCGATACTGGAATTGCTGCTGCTATCTTATTACGAGCTTGAGAATAAAGCCAACTCCAAGGATTTCAGAAGAGAAATATGAAAAGAATCCAGGTCCTTGACGGCACATTGAACTGTTCAATTGACCAATGCTGAAGCACTCCTCATCTTAGTTGAAAACTTTCGTAGTGCAAGATAATGCATTTTCTTACTTTTAAGCCCATTTGATTTAGACTTTCTGACATTTGCTCTTAAAACATCCACATGATACATCTCCAAAATGTGGAAGATGTCTTGCACTTAACCACTTATTACTTTCCTCATAGCCCTAAGTTACTTTTGTATATTTTGTTTGCTGGTTGAAAATCAACTTTTCATTAAGCATCTGACATGTGGGTGATGTGACTTGAAAAGGATATTTCAGGAATCAGCTATTGTTCAGTTCTCCTTTCCAACACAAATCAAAGGGTACATAATTGTATTGGTCAGGATAGGATAGGATATGATGCAGTAACAAACCCTAAATCTCAGTGACTTGGCATATGTTAGACGAAAGCTCTTCTCCATCTGGCGACTCAAGAATCCAGCTTTATTCTCTGCAGAAATGCCTGCCTTCTCAATCTGGGGCTCCCAAGGTCACCACGGCAGGGAATATAGTACAGGGAGACAGCACACCAGCTATTAAATATCTCCATCCAGAAGTAACACACATCACTTACATTCACATTTCTTTGGCAAGAACTGGATACACATCTTGCCATCCTTAATAAAGGGACTACATAAAAGATGATGGAAGTGATCCTGTGCCAGCTCCAAGCTTTGAACCTTAAGAAGGTCTGGCAGCCTCTGCTTTTGCAATTTGGGGATCCCTCGAGCCACCAGGTCCAGCTACTCTTCTGGCGGGACCACGTAGGAAGACCCTGTGGAGGGGCCACACGGAGAGGGCGAGGCTCTAGGACTACTTGGGGGGTGAGAGAAGTCTCATCTCAGAACTTCAGCTGAGCCCAGTCTTCCTCTGCCTTCACCCAGGGGCCAGACATGAGAGTCAGGACATCTTGGACATTCCAGCCCCCGCTGGCAGGTGACTGCAGCTTTATGAGAGACTGTTCATAAGACCAGCAGAAGAGCCATTCAGCTGAGCTTTAGTCAACTCACAGAACCAAGGAAAATAATAAAATGGTGGTTGTTCTAAGTCACTAAGGTTTGTGACATAACTAAAATGGCCACCAGGCAGCAATGCCCCCAGAGAGGGAGCCTGGGGATAAACATTTCAACCTCACTCTTCTCTCTACCTCTGATCTCCTTGTAGGTGCTCCCCATAAATTGAACCTAATTGGAAGCAGAGGGCAAGGGAAGCTTTGATGTTATCCATAAAGGTCAGCCTCTCAGGGCACAGATCAGGGGAGAGAAGAATGGAGACTGGATCTGGAGAGGCGAACAAAAGCTATTCAGTAGGGTTCACCCCCTGTGCCCTGCAGCATCAACTCTTGATCTCTGTGCAGGTGAAATTTTGTCTCCCCATCATGGGAGATATTCAAAGTCCTTCAGCTTCCATATTACCATAGGGAAATGTTTATTCAGTCATAGTCCCAACTGAATCTAAAATATTAGCCAATACTAGAGCTTTTTATTTTATTTTTTGGCCATGTTGTGAGACATGCGAGATCTTAATTCCCAGACCAGGGGTCGAACCCATGCCCCTGGCCGTGGAAAGGTGGAGTCTTAACCACTGGACCACCAGGGAAGTCCTGACTCTAGCATATTTCATATCAGGTGGCTAGGACAAGGGGGAAAGGGATGTGGAAAAATAATTAATTGATATGTAAAACATAGCTATGACCATCCCTGCTTCTGTGACTGGTCATGAGGTCTAAGCAGGTGGTAATTATAGCTGCATTCTTCCAGATTAGCTTCATGTTTTTCTTATCCTCTGATACCATGTCAGCTGGATGGGATCCTTTACCCAGTAGGGTGACTCAAACCTTCTTTCCCGTGGGGTTTCAGTTCCTAGTGGTTTTGCTTTATTGTACTGCTACAGTTTCCCATTGACTGGGAGAGTTGGCCAATTGAGTACTACGAGGTCTCCAGTGAATCCTCTGGGCTCCAAACATAGTTCTCTGCCTTTCTTGTGTAGCAGCAACCCAATTTCTCCCTGGTAATCAGGATCAATGACCCAGCCAGCACAGTAGCCTCATTCTCTGCATTCCTCCCTTGGGCACTAGGATCTCTAAGGGACGCTAAGGTCACAGAGACGGAAAGCAAAAATTCTTCAAGTGTACGGTGTGATAGGGAGAAGAAGCACTCTCACCTTTGACCCTTGGTGCCCATGCATTCTGGCTAGGAAAAAGAAGGCACCAGAAATTGACCACCGGTTAAAAGCATACCTCGATTTATAAATCGGCAGCTCAACCTCACAGGGTGGTGTCTCTCAGCTGGTGTCTGGACTGAGCCATCAGCAAGCCACTCCACTGTTCTGTCAAGCAAGTTACTCCTGTGTGATGGAGCACGTGGTAAGGTCAGCGAAGTCCACAGGTGCTGAGGGCAGTGCTCAACTTACTGCCGTAAAATGCATCCCCTCGTCTCAGGCAACGCTGTGTGGGATACGATGGTGGTGAATAAGGTGTTCGAGAGAACAAAAGCTGGTGGAGTTGGCAGAAGCGCTGAGCTCTTGCCGCTGATTTTCCAAGATTTATCTTTCCAAGCTCCTGACCAACTGAGTCACTGTCCGTGTGTCACTATAGTTTTGTACCTCAGGCTACCTCTTCTTTTTTCTTTATTGAAGTAGAGTTGATTTACAATATCGTGTTAGTTTCAGGTGTACCGCACTGTAGGTCCAACAAGAACCTACTGTACAGCACAGGGAACTATACTCAGTATTTTGTAATAATCTATAAGGGAAAAGAATCTGAAATGGAATATATACACGTACTCTCACTATATATATTGAACCATACTCTCCCTCTCTCTCTCTCTCTCTCTCTCTCTCTCTCTCTCTATATATATATATATATATATATACACATACATACACACTCAACTGAGTATATCTATACATTGAGCAGAGTTCCCTGCGGCAGACTGCTAGTGCAGTGGCCCTCACTGCTGGCGGGTAATGGCACAACAGGCAGGTCCATCAATAAATATGGCCTATGTTTTTCCCTTTTCTGTTAACTGGCGGTATGGAACTCCTTGCAAGGCACTGGTGTGGACTGAGAAAGAGGTGACAAAGCAGAAGGAGCTGGGGGGAGGCCTGCCACCTGCTTATGCAGTTTCCTTGTGTCTTCCTGACCTGCTTATGAGACCAGGCATACCACTTCTATTTTATAAGAAATCTGCTGTGCACGTCCAAATTTTGATGTTTTGGTAGAACACATACCACTGAGTTCATTATGGGCAGTTTGGGTCACAGGTGTCTGTCAGGGCCTAGTTATCCAGGAGTTTTGTTTTGTTTTTCAGTACATAATAGTTGATGGCCTTTTAGGAGCTGAGTCCTTCCATTGAGGGATGCAGCTGAGTTCTTAGAAGGGGGCTGGAGGAATAAATATCCTAACCTCCCTCTTCTTCCTCTCTCTGAGTTCCTTGGTTTGTCATGGGCTGAACCTAAATGGAATCCAGAGAACAGGGGGTTCATTGGTGATTGTAGACCATATAGGTCACCCTCCCAGGGCACAAAGCAGGGTGGACGGTGGATCTAGAGAGGCAAACGGAAGATATCCTGCACGTCGGGTGAGTATAGTAAAGGGAGACACAAAGGAATTAAGAATGAAGTGAGGGACTTCCCTGGTGATCCAGTGGTTAAGACTCCGCGCTCCCAATGCAGGGGACCCAGGTTCAATCCCTGGTCAGGGAACTAGATCCTGCCTGTGGCAAAGAAGATCCCGTATGCCGCAACAGCCAAATAAATAAATAAATAGTCCAAAAAAAATGAAGTGAAAGATAACATTTAAGCTGGGTAGGGGGAGTGATGAGGACATGGGAAGAGGGGGACAGCAGTGAGAAAGATGCAGGATCTTATAACTACAGGTCCAATGGGGGTTACAGAGTATTTAAGTGGGAATACTAAGGCAAGCTGGGAAGACAGAAGGTGTCTGTCAGAGAAGGGAACAGCTTAAAATAAAACTCTTTTGTGAAATACTGGTCATGATAAGGTTTAGAATAGCCCTGTCCAGTGGAACTTTCTGTGATGATGGACATGATCTATATCTGTGCTGTCCAGTTCTGTAGCCACTCGCCACATGTGGCTATTAAGCACTTAAAATGTGGCTAGTGTGAGGACTTCCCTGGTGGTCCAGTGGCTAAGACTCCATGCTCCCAATGCAGGGAGCCCAGCTTCAACCCCTGGTCAGGGAACTAATATCCTGCCTGTGGCAAAGAAGATCCCATATGCCGCAACTAAGACCCGGCACAGCCAAATAAATAAATAAGCATTAAAAAAAATGTGGCTAGTGTGACTGAGAAAATGAATTTTAGATTTTATTTAATTGTAATTAATTAATTTTATTTTTGATAGCCAAATGGGGCTAGTGACTACTGAATTGGATAGTACAGGTCTGGAGTGTGATCACGTCAGCTGCTTTATTGGGAGGTGCAATCTAAGGGCAGCAAAGAATGACGGAAAAAAGGGAGCAGAAGCAAATACATGTGGTGAGTTACAGAGCTGGTCACAGCCTCACAGGAAAACACACTGGTCACACAGGACATCTCTGGAGGTGCCACGGGGTAGTGCTGTGGGAACAGCCCATCAAGGGCAGGAAGGAAGATACACTTGTTTGCTGGCTTCTTCTCATCTCCAAGGGTGCCCCACAGGGTGCTAATTACTCCACACTTCTGGGTTGTGCTGGGAAAGCAGCACTTCATCTAATCTGGAAGCTGTGCGAGGAGCCAGTCAGTAGGTCACTATGGACCTGGGTGCTGAAGCTGCTGCTTTCTGAGTGGGCATGAGGGACCTCAGGCCAATGCCATGCTTTCACTCCCAGGGAGTCTGAGTCACCTGGGGCATTAGGAGATGAGGTGAGCTCCACTGAGCAAGAGGCCAAGGTCAGGAGGTAGGGTCAGGGGGAGCCAAATGAGTCTGCAGTAGTGTATGAACTCAGTCTTGTATATTGTGAGTGACCTTGGGCAGGTCAGCTAAGTACTTCAAGTCTTAGCTCCCTTTTTTGTACAATGGTAACAGGCCCTACCTCGTATGCTGGTTCATATTATTCATACACATTACCCAGTATTATTTACAAGAGCTTTGTAACAATAGGTGAGACAGCCATCATTCTTGCCATTTCACAGATGTGGAAACAAAGAGAGAGTAGATGAAAATACTTACAAATGCTATAGCCAGGGTCCATCTGACTCAACTTCTTACTCTTTCCACCCTGTCACACGTCCCCTTGAGATTTCATCTGAGGACTGAATTTCAAAACCCTAAGAGAGAGGATTCAAACATGAAAGTGAGTTAAAAGTTATACACGGGGGCAGATATTATAAAGGGTAAAATGTGTGTCCAACGACATTGATTTTATAAAGGAAAATGTACTTTGAAATCAGTTTACAAGCATAGTTTTATTTATTTTTAATTTTTTTAAAATTGGAATAGAGTTGCTTTACACTGCTGTGTCAGTTTCTGCTGTACAGCAAAGTGAATCAGCCATACCTATACATATATCCCCTCTTTTTTGGATTTCCTTCCTGCAAGCATAGCTTTAGAAGCACTCCAAAAAAATGTTTGTTTTGAACGAAGTTATTTCTGTTGAATCGTACTGATCTGTTGAAGCATAAAACATAAGACCCACTCTTCCGAACAATTTTCAGAGGACGCAGTCTAATTTGCCAGGCGAGCGCAGCAGGAGAGCTGCTATCATTGAGACCACACATGCTCTGACTTGTCAAGACCTACCTTCGTGTTTCCCCCTGCCAAGGAACAGGCTCAGCTATCATGATCTCTAATCCCTTGGATGCAGCTGCCTGTCAAAGACTGTTAGAGCCCAAGCCACACAGCTTTCACTGACAGCAAACCTCTTTCCCATCTGAGTTCTGAGGAAAAGAACGCAAGATGGAGGGATTAATGGAGCAAAGACCCTCCAGACAGTATGAGTAAAAACTTAATGATGAAAATGAGATGTGTGAACTGTTAATATTTTGCACTTCATGTACATAGACAGTGAAATCAAGACTCTCTTAAAAATAGGGTTATTACCTTGTAGCCTTCAAACTCTCTCAGTAAGACGATATGGGAGTGACAGTAAGGGACACAGACAGAGCTCTTAAAGAAGCCTGGCAGTTCCCGGGAGCACACAGCACAGATGAGCCGTTTCAAAACTGAAGACATTTCCTGTGAATTACACGGACGCCATAGGGCTATGGAAACAGAAACTGGCACCTACTGACTGATGTTCTTACCCTGAGAAGCAAATGGTGGAAGGGATGAGAAGGTCATCCAAATGTTAGACTGAGTCAGGTGTCCTGGAGACCCAGGGCCTCCTCATCGAGAGAGAGGCAAACAGGGGCTCTGCATCTCCAAACTTGCTCCCCTAGTCCTAAACCAGAAGGTGATGGTGGCAGTGCCAAGATACAGTGAGGATCAGCACGGGCTTCTTTCGTGGGAAGCTAAGAGGTCATCTACTACTGATGTAAACACTTCCATGAACTATCTCCAAGGCCACTTTTTTTTTTTTTTTTAGTAAATTTATTTATTTACTTTTGGCTGCGTTGGGTCTTCGTTGTTGCACGCGGGCTTTCTCTAGCTGCGGTGAGCAGGGGCTACTCTTTGTTGCAGTGCATGGGCTTCTCATTGCGGTGGCCTCTCTTGTTGCAGAGCATGGACTCTAGGCACGTGAGCTCCGTAGTTGTGGCACGTGGGCTCGGTAGTTGTGGCTCACAAGCTCTAGGGCGCAGGCTCAGTAGTTGTGGTGCACAGGTTTCGTTGCTCCACGGCATGTGGGATCTTCCCGTGTCCCCTGCATTGGCAGGCGGATTCCCAACCACTGTGCCACAGGGAAGTCCATCCAAGGCCATCTTTAATGATAAGGAAAGAGAGTCTCAAATATGGTATAGTCTGGAATGGTAGAATTTCAGATAAACTTTCCACCAGAAGAGATAGAAATGGTGCTGTCAGAGAAGATACATGTCTGCTTCACGTGTTTGTGTTCTTGTGTCCAGAATGGTGCCTGCCATGGATACAATAGGACAATCTCTGTCATCAATGCTGATAGTAACAAGGCTTGATTTAAAAAAAATTTTTTTTCCTGGGCTTTCTGGAGTAATTATTTGTTTACCTTTCACTTTCAGTGGTCAGGGGATGAAAACACATATGTTTTGACTTCACATTGTCTTGTGAGGCATTAACCAGCTGTCCTTTCATGAACAGCTGTGAACATAAAAATGTTTCAATACTATTATATCTTCTTTAGACAAGTTCTCATTTTACCCCCCCCCCTTTCTCCTTAAGTATACAGATATCACTCAAGGTTCTACTAGTTATATGATGTTGAGAAAATTATCTAATTTCTTTGATGTTACATTTCTACATTTGCTTAATAGGGATGATAGTAATGCCTATCTCACAGGGGTGTTCTGAAAAGTAAATGAGTTATTATCTGTGAGTGTCTTCAGCAGGATGTTTAGTGGACTGTATGTATGCATAGGATTATTGGATTAAAAAACATGCAAAAATGGGACTTCCCTGGCAGTCCAGTGGTTAGGACTCCGAGCTTCCACTAAATCTGCCATGCTGTGTGGTGCGGCCAAAAGTTAAAAAAAAAAAAAAAAAAAAAAAGCAAAAATGACAACGAAGTTTTACTTAGCTGACATTTCAAATTTCTCTTTTGAGTCTGCTATGAATATCAGAAGAAAAAGGGAAAGGAGCAGGAAATAGTCAATATTTTAGAA
This sequence comes from Aethalodelphis obliquidens, assembly GCF_003676395.1. NCBI lineage: Eukaryota > Metazoa > Chordata > Mammalia > Artiodactyla > Delphinidae > Aethalodelphis > Aethalodelphis obliquidens. The sequence continues at coordinate 12,247,981 of NW_020837971.1, forward strand.
AATACTTCAGAAGAAAATCAATGTCATATGGCCCAAACTTTTTTTTTTCAGATTTAGGCCAATTCTACCTCTCCTGAAATATGGTCAGTTTGAATTTTCTTTTGATTTTGAGGAATTTTCTTTAAATCAAAGACCTCTAAACATCTAGATTTTTCAGAGAAAATACAAAGAATTAGGAAAAGAAAATCCTGCAGCATTTCTGGTTTCATCTGGATTGGAATTTATAGATTCTTTTAAAAAAATTTTGAGACAGATTTTTGAAATTTATTTATTTATTTTTGGCTGTGTTGGGTCTTCGTTGCTGTGTGTCAGCTTTCTCTAGTTGCAGCGAGCGGGGGCTACTCTTCATTGTGGTGCACGGGCTTCTCACTGCGGTGGCTTCGCTCGTTGCGGAGCACGAGCTCTAGGTGCATGGGCTTCAGTTGTTGTGGCATGTGGGCTCAGTAGTTGTGGCTTGCAGGCTGTAGAGCGCAGGCTCAGTAGTTGTGGCATACGGGCTTAGTTACTCCACAGCATGTGGGATCTTCCTGGACCAGGGATCGAACCCGTGTCTCCTGCATTGGCAGGCGGATTCTTAACCACTGAACCACCAGGGAAGTCCCTGGAATTTATAGATTTTTATCAAATGTTTTATAATTTTTTATAAAATGGGAAAACTATTTAACTTGCATGAATGTCATTCTCAATTAAAATTTTGTGCAAAAAACCTCATACAATAAGTTACTGCTAATAACTAGAGAGGTAAATGGAAATCAAGTTTTAAAAAAAACATCAGCAATAAATAGTGATCGCCTACTATTTTATGCAATACGTTAAGCAATGGGAATATACTTCAAATTTTCAGGAAACTAACATTCAAGTCATTCAAAAGGACAGTTAGAAGAGTTGACTGTGAGTGCATTATTTTATGAGAAAACAATACTCTTTCTTTGGTAGAAATTTTGTTTATGTTTTTTCTACTTGATTTTGTGTAATTTGGTGTTTACCCGGGACATCCCTTGTGGGGAGTAGAAACAGGGCGATTGAATGTAAAGGGATTTGAGGGTGAGGCTAGGCAGAACAGGCAGGGGCTTGATTATTCATCTGGCTTGGAATTTGTCTGGTTTATAAATGAGCTGAGAACTAAAGTCATTATTTAGAAACAAAAGGAGAAACTTTCTCATTAAGACCAACTTTATGGTCATAAGATTACAAGTCCGCTAGGGAAATTAGGGTCAGGAGAGAATGAGTGAAGATGCCAAGCTAGGATGAATTAATCCAGTAAGATGCTGTGGAAATACCCAAGATAGCATACATCTCAGCTTTGGAGAGATGAAGAAAGTCCCTCCTTGGAGGAGGGGAGACTTAAGTTGAACTTTTGTGGGTACATAGGAGACACACAGGAGTCAGCCATGGGAAAGAGGATTGAAAAAGGAAGGAACCACACCCAGGAGCTCTGGTTCAAAGACCAGCAAGCAACACATTTGGATTGACTGGGATGCTGAGAGGTGAGGCCAGAAAGGTGACCAGAGATTAGACAAAGAAAAACCTTCAATCTGTCATGAAGGCAATAGAGATCCATTAAAGGATTTAGGTTAGGGGAAGACTTTAAGCAGATTTGCCTTTGAGTAAGATCCCTCAGGACTAGTGTGAAGAAGAGATTGAGGGAGATAGTCTAGATATTGGCCAAAATCAAAGTCTTAGAGGGAAGAAAGTGACATATAATAAACCTGTTTTTCAAGTTTAATCCAATTTTAATTTCCTCGTGTTGCTCTTAGAAGCAACCCAGACATCTTTTTTTAAAAATTAATTAATTAATTATTTTTGGCTGCATTGGGTCTTCTTCGCTGCGCGTGGACTTCCCTAGTTGCGGCAAGCAGGGTCTACTCTTTGTTGTGGTGTGCAGGATTCTCATTGCGGTGACTTCTCTTGTCGCAGAGCACAGACTCTAGGCATGCAGGCTTCAGCAGTTGTGGTACGCGGGCTTCAGTAGTTGTGGCCTGTGGGCTCTAGAGTGCAGGCTCAGTAGTTGTGGCGCACAGGCTTAGCTGCTCCACTGCATGTGGGATCTTCCTCGACCAGAGCTTGAACCCGTGCCCCCTGCATTGGCAGGCAGATTCTTAACCACTGCGCCACCAGGGAAGACCCAACCCAGACATCTTGAGTAACTACCTAAATATATAAATTCAATTTGCAACCTTCATGTAAATATATACGGCTAATGTGTTGGTAGATTTTTATACAAACAAGAATTTCAAGAGAAGCTGGATGTAGTTCTAGAGATGATTTTCCCCTTGTGCAAGCTCAGTGGCTGGATTCCTTTGATTTATCATTTAAAATCATTAGTCATGTCAGATGTTATGAGCAATTGTATAATTAAGGGTATATACGCCCTCTCTGAAGGGCGCCTCTATGAAACACAGATGGCACTTTCAGGGTTTTTCATATGTGATTTAAAAATGAATTCACCAGTGATTTTAAAATGAATTCTTAATTTTTTAGTTCCTTGACATTGTAAACCATAACATTATGAAACTCAATGGTTTCATTTCTATAGTTTAATGCAGACTCAGGATTAAGGACTATCATGATCTTCACAAAGATAAATTCTGGGAAACATAAAAGTGTGGAAACGTGTACATTCTGTCTGTTCTTTGAAAGGTACTAAAACCTATTTTTCTCCAGAGACAGGCAGTGCCTTCTGCTACTCCTGAAAACTTTACTCAGCCATTGGCCTCTTCTATTATTACTGGCAGAAAAATTTAGTCCCTTACCTTCGAGAGCAACTTCCTGGCAAGCCTGAGAGTAATACCGACCTACCTTTCAAAACCAAAGAATATAAAAGAACTTATAACTCAAAGTAACAGTCACCTGCCCCACCCCTGGACCATTTTCCAGAGGCAACTACTTGGAATCATTTTCTTGCTATTAATCTAATCTAGACATTGTCTTTTTACTTCCTGCTATGACAGGAGAGTATTTAGCACACTTATACCTCAGCTCAGTTCACTTACTTCCCTCTCATTTCTGTTAGTCACCTTCCTACACTGTATTTAGTTTCTCTATTGCAGAGGTTGCAAATGGATGGCCTGAAGGCCAGATCTGACTGTAGATGTGTTTTGTTTGAATTGCAGTGAGCTCAAAAACAAAACAAAAAACAAACAGAAAACTCCAACATGAAAAAAATGATAAGATTTAACATTTAAAAATTCCAAATGTTTAGCCCCACAAAAAAGTCAGATGCAGGGGACTTCCCTGGTGGTGCAGTGGTTAAGAATACACCTGCCAAGGCAGGGGACACGGGTTCGAGCCCTCATCTGGGAAGATCCCACATGCCGCGAAGCAACTAAGCCCGTGAGCCACAACTACTGAGCCCGCGAGCCACAACTACTGAAGCCCATGCACTTAGAGCCCCTGCTCTGCAACGAGAAGCCACTGCAATGAGAAGCCCGTGCACCGCAACAAAGAGTGGCCCCCACTGGCCGCAACTAGAGAAAGCCTGCGTGCAGCAACAAGACCCAATGCAGCCAAAAATAAATAAATTAATTAATTAATTAAAAAGTCAGATGCTGCACGTTTTAGCTTCCTAGGGCTGCCATAAGAAAGTACCACAAACCAGGAAGCATAAAACTTAAAACTCTCACTATCCTGGAGTCTCGAAGTCTGGAATCAGGCTGGTAGCAGGACCATGCTCCCTCTGGAAGCTCTAGGAAAGAATCCTTTCTTGCCTCTTCTGAGCTTCTGGTGGTTGCCAGCAATTCCTGGCATTCCTTGGTTTGTAGCTGTATCACTGAAATTTCTTCCTCTCTCTGCACGTGGCCTTCTTCCCCTCTGTGTGTCACGTCTCTTAGTCCAAATCTCCCCTTCTTGTAAGGACACCAGCCATTGGATTTAGGGCTCACCCTAATCCAGTATAACTTCCCTTTACGAATTACATTTGCAGAGACATTTTTTCCAAATAAGATCTCTTTCTGACGTTCCAGGTGGACATGAATGCTGGGGGGACACTCACCGAATACAAGGCAAATATGGCCCCTTTCCCATGAATTCACCAAAGCTGATTAAGTGGCTGTACTCTCCAGATGGGGCAAGCACTGACTCGTATGCCAAAGTTCTCTGCACATCTACCAGGTAAACACAAGTACCAAGACCTGAGCCCTGTTTCTCATTTATGTTGCTTGCTTTTCTCCTATAACTATTTCAGTTTGCTAACCATGCTATTGGTCATCTTTATAACTTTTAAATAATATACCAAAACTCCTATTTCATGTTTTATAAACTTTTGCCAATATCTCATGGCCACCTTCCTGTTTTGTGGTACCAGGATATTAGGGTTTTCTCCCATGTTTCCCTCTATCTCTTCTGCTTCCTTTCCACCTCATGGATTTTTGTCGGTAGCATCTTAATTATTGTTATGGGTTGAATTGTGTCCCCCCCACCCCCACCAAAATTCATATGTTGAAGTTCTAATCCCTAGGACCTCAGATTGTGACCTTATTTGGAAATAGGGTGACTGCAAATATAAGTAGTTAAGGTGAGGTCATACCAAAGTAGGGTGGGTCCCTAATCCAATATGACTGATGTCCTTAAAAATGGAGGGGGAAATTTGGAGACAGATACACACACAGGGAGAATGCCATGTCAAGGGAAAGGCAGAGACTGGGGTGATGCAGCAGAAGCCAAGAAATGCCAAAGATTGCCAGCAAACCTCCAGAAGCTAGGGGTGAGGCATGCAAGAGATTCTCCTTCACAGCCTTTAGAAGGAACCAACACTGCTGGCACCTAGTTCTTGGATTTCTAGCCTCCAGAACTGTGAGACAATAAAATTTCCATTGTTTTCAGTCCCCAGTCTGTGGCACTTTGTTATAGCAGCCCTAATTAATTAATATAACTTCATTATACATACATATTCAATGTTAGAGCACTCATATTACATTCTAAAATTTTAAGTATACTTTATGTTCTATGGCCCTCAAATGTCTGCTGATTCTGGTTTATCCATTCATATTTAAAATGAGGTGATAGACTGTCTGCTTCTGCTCATGAAGAGGTTACCAGTATGGGGCTGGCCACCTGCTGTAAACAACTAGAAAACTGGACACAATGTATGAAATAAATGTTCGAAGCCATTTATTTTTAGCCATGGAAAGAAAGGAGGGAATTCCCTGCCAGTCCAGTGTTTAGGACTCTGTGCTTTCACTGCTGAGGGCCTAGGTTCAATCCCTGGTCAGGGAACTAAGATCCCGCAAGCCATGCAGCACGGCCGAAGAAAGGAAGGAAGAAAGAAAGGAAACCGATAAGGTACACCTTTTGACGGTTGCAGCTTTCTCCCTGGGGGCAATTACTGGACCATAGGGCCAGGAGGAGAAATCCAGACATCACCTGGAAGATATCACTGTGTTGAAATCCAGAAATAAGGACTTGGGGAAGGCTGAGGTGGCTGCAGTTTGTGGGGCAGAACACCAAAGAGGAGGGTGACATGCATAGGGAGTCCCCTGATTATTTGCCGGGCTAATAATCTGAACCTATGTAAGATGAAACTACATGAGGCTGGGCAAAGAACAAAAGCTGGGAGCTATGAGTTAAAAGAATCTTAGTGCTCACACAGGGCTAAGAGACATTTGATCTCCTACTAACTAGAGTGAAGAAAACATATGAAAAACCTGGGGCATTCAACAGAGAACCCAAAAGTGTTATGTCTTAGTAGTTACGCTAAATAAGCATTAGAATAAAGCTACTTTAGATCTACTTTAACAACGCGGAAAAGTAGGCCTTGATGTGATCAAGCTGATCCCCAAGTGACTAAATTTTCTGCCAAGCAAATTTAACATTAATTAAATAAGACAACCAAGTTCAAAATTTCAAAAATATAACATTCATAATGCTCAACTTCTACTCAAAAATTGCTAGACAAGCAAAGAAGGTGAAAATATGATCCCTAGCCAGGAGAAAAATTCAGTATGAAAAAAAGGGGAGGGGGTTAAATTCATCAGGCAGATATAATTTCTCAATGTGTATGCACCTAATAACAGCATTTCAAAATACATGAAGCAAAAATTGATAGAATTAAAGAAGTGAAAAATCCACAATTGCAGATTTCACTCAGCTCAGTAAATGACAGATTAAGAAGCAATCTGTGAGAATATAGAACACCTATAAGCCAAATTATCCTGTTGACCCTTATAGAACACTACCCTCAACAACAGAAGAGTACACATTTTTTAAGTGACCATAGAATAATCACTAAAATAGGCCATATATTGAACCATAAAACAAGTTTTGATAAATTTATACATATTGAAATCATAGCGAGCATATTCTTTGACCATAATGGAATTAAATTAGAAACGAGTAGTCAAAAGATATATGAGAAGAGTCTAATTATCTGGATAATCTGTATATTTAAAAAATATAGCATTTGGGGCTTCCCTGGTGGTGTAGTGATTAAGAATCCACCTGCCAGTGCAGGGGACACAGGTTCGAGCCCTGGTCTGGGAAGATCCCACATGCCGCAGAGCAACTAAGCCCGTGCGCCACAACTACTGAGCCTGCACTCTAGAGCCCGTGAGCCACAACTACTGAGCCCACGTGCTGCAACTACTGAAGCCCACGTGCCTAGAGCAGTGAGAAGCCTGTGCACCAAAATGAAGAGGAGCCCCCGCTTGCCACAACTAGAGAAAGCCCACGTGCGGCAACAAAGACCGAACACAGCCAAAAATAAATAAATTAAATAAATAAAAAATTAAAAAATATATAGCATTTGTCATTAGGGAACTTCAAATTAAAACAATGAGATACTACTACATACCTATTAGAATTACGAAAATCCAGAAAAAGTTGCCAACACCTGTTGCTGGTGAGGATGTAGAGAACAGGAACTCTCATTCACTACTGATGGGAATGGAAAATGGTACAATTTGGCAGCTTCTTACAAAGTTAAAAATAGTCTAAACATAATCTTACCATATGATTCAGCAGTTGCACTCCTAAGTATTTACCCAACTGATCTGAAATTTTATGTCTACCCAGAAACCTGCATACAAATGGTTATATCGTCAGCTCTGTTCATAATCACACAAAACTCAGAACAACCAAGACATCCTTCAATAGGTGAACAGATAACCAAATGGTAGTATATCTGTACAGTGGAATATTTTTCAGTGATAAAAAGAAAAGAGCTATCAAATCACAAAAAGACGAGGATGAATCTTAAATACACATTGTTAAGTGAAAGATGCCTGTCTGAAAAGACTAAATACTGTACAAGTACAATTACATTCTGGAAAAGTAAAACTGTAGCAATGTTCAAAAGATCAGCAATTGCCAGAGGTCTGAGGGGAGTGAGAAATGGTTAAGTAGGAGAAGCACACGGGATATTTTTAGGGCAGCAAAACTATTTTATATGATACTCCAGTGGTGGATACATGAACTTCATAGCAGTCTTATTCATAATAGTCCCAAACTGGAAACAACCTGAATGTCCAACCAGAGGTGAATGGATAAACCATGTGGTATATCCATAAAATGGAGTACTACTCAGCAAGAAAATGAACTGAATTACTGATACAGACTACAACTAGATGAATCTCAAAAACTTTATGCTAAGCAAGAGAACCAGAACCACATACTCTATGATTCATTTCATCAGAAATTCTAGAACATGAAAATTAATCTATAGTTAGTTGCCTGGGACTAGTGGTGGTAGGGATTGATTTCAAAGAGGTAGGAGGAAACTTTTTGTTTTTGTGAAAAACTTTTTTGTTTTACTTTGTGTGGTGTTTATATGACTTATATATTTGTCACTATATTATACATGAATTATACATCAATTAAGTTGCATTTTTTTAAAAAAAGGAAGCAATGGCAAGACTGACTGGATGATTCGTGCAGAGAAGAGATTCGCAATTCATAGGCCTTTATCGAGACTATATAGGTCAAGGGCTGCCCTTTATGCAGGAAGCTTCTCTCATGCCAGAGTGGAGAGATCTTCTCCGCTATACCAAGTCCTTCCTAGCACCCCCAGTTCTCTCTAGGCAGTTCTTTACAAAGGAATTCTCCTGCCCTCCCTAACCTCCACCACTGCCCACCCAGGTGTAACCGCCTGACTGCCAACAATTCTATGTTTCACGGAACAGGTGGGGTTGGTTTGCTCCCTATAGACCTTGAAATCATTCGGATTCTGCCCCAATTCTCTTTCTTTCCTTCTGTAATACTTCCTATACCCGAGTCCAGAACCGCTCCAAAGTTCTGCAAATCCAAAATTGTTAATTTGTTCTCAAGATTTTTACTTCTTGATGTGCATCCATTGATTTAATCCCAGTTGAAAGTGTATTCGTTGTCTATTACTGCATAACAAATACCACAAAATTTAGTGGCTTAAAGCAACAATAAAAAGGAAATGAGGATCACTGGGGATCATCTTGGAGGCTGACTAATACACAGTCAGTAAATGCTTACTTGTGTATTTATGTCCATCTACTTCATTTTATTCCTCAGCGAGCGTTTTACCTGCTACTTGTGAACAAAATGCCAGTCATTCTTTATTAGTGTGATGGATACTACGATAAAGGTAACTAAGAAGTATATACTATTTAAAAATTACAATTGTATTGATACATGATTCTCTCTTTAAAAAAAATTAATATACTTTTTTTATAAAAAGCCGTTGTATTAAAAATTGAGCTGGAAGTTCCCGTATACACTCCACTCCATTTCTTCTATTAACATCTTGCATTAGCACAGGACATTTGTTACAATTAATGAGTCAATACTGATACATTTTTATTAACTAAAATCCAACTAAAGTTTATATTAGGGTTTATTCTTTGTGTTGTACATCCTATGGATTTTGACAAATGTATAATGACATGTATCCACCTTTACAATATCATGCAAAACAAATTTCACTTCTTTAAAAGTATCTTTTGCTCCATCTATTAATCCCGCCCTTGCCCCTGAACCCCTAATCTTTTTAGTATTTCTAGTTTTGCCTCTTCCAGAATGTCACATAGTTGAAATCATAAGTAAGTAGCCTTTTCGAACTGGCTTCTTTCACTTCGCAAAATGTACCTAATTTTCCTCATGTTTTTCTGTGATTTGGTAACTCACTTCTTTTTATTGCCGAGTAATATTCCATTGTCTGAATGTACCAGTCTGTTTATCCAATCACTTATTGAAGACTATTTTGGTTGCTTCCAAATTTTGAGAATTATGAATAAAGCTGCTATAAACATTGATGTGCAGGGTTTTGTGCGGATGCATACTTTTTCACCCCTGGTTCTTCAAGTTTACACTGGACTTTTTTTCTTAGATGGCTCATTTCTTCCACAAGTAAGAAAAACCCTTCATCTTGTTTATATGACTCCAAATTCCTATTGGGTTTTCAATAAACATTAATTACCACAAGGTTTCCTCAAAACTCATACAGACATTTACAAATTTGTTGAGTGATTTTCAGTCTTTTGGATTTCTAGTTTGATGGCTATTTCCACAGGAAGGTAGAATTGTGTGCTATAATTGAGATTGGAGTCCCACATAACTTCTGTGTAATGTAACTAGAAGTATTTTAAGTTCTTTTCATTTGATGTTTTAAATGTCTACTTTGTAATTTCTCTTTCTGTCCTTAACTGAGCACTTCATTAAGTAAAACTTCTAGCATAACCATATCTGAATTACTGAATATTCCATTTGACTACAGAATGAAGATTATGTTTCTCTAAAAACATCACACTCAATTCATGTGTTTTTATTATTTTTTAAGCCATTCTAGAGGCCCTAAATACACACATGGCACCAAAACAAACTGTTCTGTGTGGGAACACATATTTTGCTCTAGTTCTAGACAGCTGTAGCAGACAGCTGTACTTTCTTAGCTGCACTGTATCCAACCCTTCTTCCTGTTCGAGGAATTCCTCCACAGTCTTGGTGAAAGGCATGCCCTCCTTCCCAGTCTGAAAGCGTGAGAGGCCCTATCCTGATGTCCCTCACCTCTAGCAGCCTGGGCACGGCACATGATCTTTAGCCAATGATCACTTTTCCAGAAATTTAAATCTTGACCAAGAGACACAAAGGGGCAATGAAATTTTTTTTAACATCTTTATTGGAGTATAATTGCTTTACAATGGTGTGTTAGTTTCTGCTTTATAACAAAGTGAATCAGCTATACGTATACATATATCCCCATATCCCCTTCCCTCTTGCGTCTCCATCCCACCCTCCCTATCCCACCCCTCTAGGTGGTCACAAAGCACCGAGCTGATCTCCCTGTGCTACGCGGCTGCTTCCCACTAGCTATCTACTTTACATTTGGTAGTGTATATATGTCCATGCCACTCTCTCACTTCTTCCCAGCTTACCCTTCCCCCCACGTCCTCAAGTCCACTCTCTACATCTGTCTTTATTCCTGTCCTGCCCCTAAGTTCTTCAGAACCTTTTTTTTTTTTTTTAAGATTCCATATATATGCGTTGGCATACGGTATTTTTTTTCTTCTGACTTACTTCACTCTGTATGACAGACTTTAGGTCCATCTACCTCACTACAAATAACTCAATTTCGTTTCTTTTTATGGCTGAGTAATACTCCACTGTATATATGTGCCACATCTTTATCCATTCATCTGTCAATGGACAGAGGTTGCTTCCATACCTTGGCTATTGTAAATAGAGCTGCAATGAACATTGTGGTATATGACTCTTTTTGAATTATGGTTTTCTCAGGGTATATGCCCAGTAGTGGGATTGCTGGGTCATATGGTAGTTCTATTTTTACTTTTTTAAGGAACCTCCATACTGCTCTCCATAGGGGTTGCATCAATTTACATTCCCACCAACAGTGCAGGAGGGTTCCCTTTTCTCTACATCCTCTCCAGCATTTACTGTTTGTAGATTTTTTGATGATGGCCATTCTGACTGGTGTCAGGTGATACCTCATTGTAGTTTTGATTTGCATTTCTCTAATAATTAGTGATGTTGAGCATTCTTTCATGTGTTTGTTGGCAACCTGTATACCTTCTTTGGAGAAATGTCTAGGTCTTCTGCCCATTTTTGGATTGGGTTGTTTTTTTGATACTGAGCTGCTTGTAAATTCTGGAGATTAATCCTTTGTCAGTTGCTTCATTCGCAAATATTTTCTCCCATTCTGAGGGCTGTCTTTTTGTCTTGTTTATGGTTTCCTTGGGGCAATGAAATTTAATTCCCAGCAGTGGGGAGATTATCTCCAAGGGCAGTTGAGGTGGAATCCCAAAGAGACAGCAGCAGTGCCCTACAACAAAGGTAACTGTGTCCTTCCCAGGCTATTGGGCTATTCCTGCTAACATTTTCCAGCTTCTTGGCTGCTCGAGTTACCTGGGTCTTTACCTATTTTTCCAGCCTGGTATTACAACTTCCTGTCAATTCATGAGCCCTTTATATCCTTCCAATAAATTCCTTTAAGATTGTTAAAGTAGCTGTTACTTTCAACAGAAGTCTTTTAATTGATGAATCAGCAAAATCAATCCATTCATTAATTCTCCCATTAGTCATTCAGAAACTACCAGGTACCGTACATTGGGGGAGGCTTAATATGATGGTGAGTAGACACTGTTTCTGTCGTGTTGCAACCTACAGTCTATTGGAGGAAACAGACAAGGAAAGAGAAGACTGCAGTACATCCTTGATGGGGAAGGACATTATTCATCAGGAACACAAAAGAGGAACATTTAATCCAACCTTAGTGATGGTAGTGGTGGGGGTGGTCGGAGAAAGCTTCAAGTGGTACCTAAATCTGACATTCGAATATGTAAAAATTACACCTAGTTGGGAGGTAGGAGGTGGGTTGAGTATTCCACACAGAGGGAGCAGCCCGTGTGAAGGCCCAGCGTTGAGAGACGAACAGGACCTTCAAAGAACTAAAAAGAAGTTCCAGATGACTGAAGTGCAGAGTTTGAGCAGAGAAAGGGCAGTCTGGAGCCATGAGTGGGACTCGGATCATGCAGAGTGATGTGAGCCCCCTGCTGGTGTTAGCACTTTCTCCTAGAAGCAGTTGGGAGCAACTGTAGAGTTTTAAGCAGAAGCCTCAGTATACATGAGCCTGGTGCCTGGGTGCCTGGAGAAATTGTGCAAGAAAATAAAAGGTTGCAAAGTTTAGGAGTGGGAACAAAAATCTCTATTTCATGCCTTTAAAAATATATATTTTTTAAGAACAATGATAATGTGCTTTCCTCTATGTGTGGAAATGATAATATTGAGTTAAAAATTAGCAGACAGGTTTGTTGAGAATTTTTTTCTATAATGGCAATGGACTTATGATGAGTCATCAATATTTTACAAAGGATTACCTATGACAGTGGCCTTCAGGTTTTTTTGCTTATAATTCCTAAAATGATTTGAAAAGCCTATATATACCTTTGCACCTTTTTATGTTGACATTTAGGATTCTTATATCACTCCTGTGTGTATCCAAAAGACTCAAACGATGGCTGTTTGATACCGACTATCATTCTTTTGGAAAAACTATACCTAACCTTCAACAGCCAGAATTTTACATTGTTCTCTTTTCCACTTCTCTCACATAATTTTATCCTAATGTAATATACTAACATACTTTTTTTGCTTTAAAGTCTTTTACTGATCACCTTATTATACATCCTGCCATAAGAAAAAAAAGTATGTAAGTGAAAACTGATGAGTGTTAAAATTTTTCTTCTAGATTGAGTCATAATTTCAATTATCAGTAATATACAATTGATTAAAACAGCAAATATATTTGTTTTGATTAATCATTTTTAAATATTAGTAAAGTTAAAGGAGTTCCCTGGTGGCCTAGTAGTTAGGATTTTGGGGTTCCACTGCTGTGGCCTGGGATTCGATACCTGGTGGAGGAACTGAGATCCCACCAGCCACATGGTGCCCGGCAAAAAAAAAAAAAAAAATTAAAGCTATTCTATGTGTTCAGAGAGGAATATTACTTATTGCTACAATGAGACAGGTTGTCTTGATTAAACAAGTCTTTCCCAGACACAATGTTTCAGTTGTGCCTTGGTCTGTCTTTGTTCTTACACTTTTGGGCAATGTGCCATTAAGATTAGAGAATGAGAGTTCTGTCTTTGTTTTATAAAGTGGGAGAGAGAACCAGCAAGATACCTTGACCACAAGAACATTCTCAGGCAGATCAATTTTAGAAGTATGGAAGTTGATCATTCGAAAATGGATTTCCTCAAAACTTTCCCAGCCTATGTACCCCTTGGAATGTCTTTGAGTACCACCAGCGAGTTTGAAAACCATGAGTCAAATGTAAAGAGTACTGGATGGGAGACAAAATAAACAAGGCTTCTTCTACAAAATAGCTTTGGGACCTTAGACAGGACATTTGATTTGTGTAAATCTCAGTTTCCATCAATAAAGTGACTTGGGGGGGGTGAACTTAAAATTTAAAGATTCTTTCCAGCTCTAAAACCCCTTGATTTCCATTGGAAATTTTTAGCTATGCCCAGGACACTGGGAAGAAGGCCAGGCACCAATACAGAAAGGGAAAAGGAAAGATGGATAGCATTTATGTGATCACTAAGGACATGATAAAGGAAAAGGAAGGGATTGTGTGGATATAGATCAAGAAACACTTTTTAAAAAGTGTTTTTATTTGTGTTTAGGGTATGTTTTGGGGTTGAAAATTCAAGTTTCACATTATTGTTTATGTGGCTGTAGACAACTCAATCTCCTTGAGCTTTACTTTCCTCAACTATTAAATGGGAATAATACTGTATACTTTGTACCTTAGGGGATGATTAAAAGACAGAAACTAAGGCTTATTTCCCTTAGCATAATATTTTCAAAGGTCCTCCATGCAATAGCACGTATCAGAAATTCATTCCTTTTTATTGCTGAAAAAAAATACTATATTGTAAGGATGTGTCACATTTTGTTTATCCATTCATCTGCTAATGGACATTTGGGTTGTTTCCACTTTTGGGCTATTATGAATTATGCTGTTAACATTTGTGTACAAGTTTTTTCATGGGAGATATGGTTACATATCTTGAGGGTACATAGCTAGGATTGAATTTGCTGGGTCATAGTGTAATTCCGCGTCTAACATTTTGAGGAACCGCCAAACTGTTTTCCAAAGTGGTTGTATCACGTTTACATTCCCACCAGCGAGGTATGAGGGTTCCATTTTCTCTGCATCTCTGACAAAACCTGTCTATTGACTATAGCCATCCTGGTGTGTAAAGTGGTATCTCATTGTGGTTTTTATCTGAATTTCCCTAATGGCTAATAATACTGAGCATCTTTCCTTTCTGGCCATTTGTATGCCTTCTTTGGAGAAATGTCTATTCAGATCTTTTAACCATTTTAAAATTGGGTTATTTATCCTTCCATTGTGGAGTTGTGGGAGTTCTTTATATATTCTATGTGCAAATCCCTTACCACATAATTTGTAAAGATTTATGCACTGTCTTTTTCATTTTCTTGATGGTGTCATTTGAAGCAGCACAAGCTTTTTAGTTTTGGTAAGTCTAATTTATCATTTTTCCTTTTGTCATTTGTGCTTTTGGTGTCTCATCTGAGAAGGTTTTGTGTAACCCAAGGTTGCAAATATTTATTCCTATATTTAACTTCTCAGAGTTTTATAGTTTTAGCTCTTATATTAGGCCTCTGATCCATTTTGAGCTAATTTTTGTATATTGTATGAGGTTGGGGTCCAACTTCACTCTTTTGCATGTGGCTGTCGAGTTGGCCTAGCACCATTTTTTTTTCTTTGCTATTATTTATATTGTGATAATGGGGAAAATGGAAATGAGGAGGGGCCTGAGCAGTTGTTGTTTACACCTATCAACAACAATCTCCTTCACCATAACCATCTGCTGAATAGACAATTCTTCCCCATCAAATTGTCTTGGCACCCTTGTTAAAAATCATCTGACCATAAATATAAGGGTGAATCAATTATTAAATGCTGATTCTAATAATTTTATTGCAATGCTCTGAACACAAAATAAGATTCACATTGTCAGTTAAAAAGTTCTGGTAGAAATTATTTCCTTTGACCTATATCTCCAATAGTGTATTTTAAGGCTATAATGACCTTATTAATGAGAACTTTTAACACAACATAAATGAATTGTTTGCTTGTTTATCCCTTCTCCATCAAATCTGTTAGTTGATGTAATTAGAAATTTAAAGTATTCTTTTTTTTTCAGCTTGAAAAGTTTTTTATTTATTTCTATCTTATATCCATTTCTTTCCTAAGTATTTTCACACTTGCCTTTAAGTCCTTAAACTTTTTTAAATAATTGTTTTTAAAGTCTTGGTGCACTAATTCTATCATTTCAGCATTTTTAGGTCTATTTCTTTTTTGTTTGTTTTTAACACCTTTATTGGAGTATAATTGCTTTACAATGGTGTGTAATCTGCAGTCGAACTTCCAAATATTCCTGAATAACTATCTCCTAAGAGTACATAAATATTCTTATGAGATTAGACATTAACACAATATTGATTCCAATAAATTACATACCCTGTAATTCCTGACATAATTCAATGTATTGATTTGTCTCTATAACAAGGCATAACAATATAACATAACTAAGACACGTAGTTTTGTGCCAGGGTGTGAACCCTGAGTTTTTGGACCAAGCAATTCCCCAAATAATGACAAAAATTGCTCCAGGACAAGCCTGAAAAATAATTTCATTACTGGTGTCATTTCTGACTCAGAGGTAGTAGGCTTCTGAAACTGTGTGAAAAATGAGCATGGGAGTGACACATCGCTTCAGTTTTACTAGTGAAATTGATCTTAAGTTTTCATTGCAAATTTTGTGTCATATTTTCTTTTATTCTGGAATATATTGCTCTGTGTGTCTATGTCCCAGGCTTCTTTATTTAAGAACAAAGTGATGAATGACATGGGGATTATAATCAGGAGCAACCCTGAACTTCACCTTCCCTCCAACCACCTCCTCCAAACTCCCTGTCCCCACACCTTCTCAGCTGCCAATTCTTTTCTTAGTGAATAAAGAACTTAGTCCCCAAAGCCCTGATAGAAACCCCTAGCTCTTCCCTTTCCTTTGGCCTCCATTCCTCGGTTTGAAGGCATGGGAAAGCCCAGAGTGGTGACAGACACAGAGGGAAAGGCTTCACTCTCATGGAAAGAGACTGAGGAGTACAGCGTAGTGAAGTAAGCGTCACTACAGCCTGGGGTGACAAAATAGGGCCCTGGGGCCAGAGGAGAGGGTACTGATTCCCCTGAGAAAGGAGACTGCCCAATAGCCTCAAAATCCTCTCAGTGCGAATATTCACTTGCGTGATCGTTTGCCCTTCTGGTGACAGTTGCAGCACCATACCTGAACCATGTCCTTCTCAAGCCTGAGCCGCTGGACAATGTGGCTGATCTGCTGCAGTGTGGGTTTTAGACACTTATGTTGAGACAGATTCTGAGGCTATATTTAGGATGAGCAGGAAAGAATGCTCTCATTAATGATACCCACCACTGAAGTGGGATGGGAGCATGGGGTCACACTGCAATAGTTAGGAATTTAGTTTATCTATAATAAAAATGGAAATAAACAGTGGCTTAAACATATTACCAGTTTCATGTCTTTTTCAGTCCAGGGTTGATTTGGTAGATCCACAATGTCCTCAGAGAGCCAGGTCCTTCTCTCTTCCCTTCACCTAGCCATCCTTAACATGTGCTTGTTCCTTTGTAGTCACAAGATGGCTGCTCAAACTCCAGTACTGCATTTGAGTTCCAGATGTAAAGAAAAGTAAAAGGCAAGGTCAGCTAAATTGGCCTTCCATTTTAAGAAAGCATTCCCAGAAGCCTCATCCAACAACTTCTACTTACATTTCGTTGGCCAGGACTGCATAGCATGGTCAGGTCCTTCATCTGCAGAGACTGCTGGGAGATGTAGTTTTAAGCTAGGCACATTTATACACCCAATGAAACTTGCATGGTTACTTATAATCAGGGAGAATCCCTATTAGGAAGGCCTCTAACAGTTTGGTCCACCTTTCCTGTTTTATAAATAGGCATCCTTCAGCTTTACTGAACCAGCAAGAACTGCACTCCCCCGCAAGCCCCAACACAGAAGCAGCATTGGTTTTCTGCAAACTGTTGATAGCAAGTGTGCGCCTCTGAACTGTGTAAAAGATGAGTGTCGGAACAGCACATCTATCACATCAGTGTTTTACAACTGAAACTGAATTTAAAATTTTACCTTAAATTTCTGTGTTCTACTTTCTTTTATTCTGGAATATATTACTATAGTTGGGGTCAACATAAATCTCAGGAGCATTGATATCACTGTG
This sequence comes from Aethalodelphis obliquidens, assembly GCF_003676395.1. NCBI lineage: Eukaryota > Metazoa > Chordata > Mammalia > Artiodactyla > Delphinidae > Aethalodelphis > Aethalodelphis obliquidens. Next base: position 12,265,243 of record NW_020837971.1, read on the forward strand.
AAACAGTTTGTAATTCTTTAAAAGCCTGAACTACAGAGCTAGACAGACCTGGGTTAGGATCCCACACCCACATTTACTAGCAGTGTACTTTGGGCAAGACACTCAATCTCTCTGTGCCTCAGTTTCCTAATTTGTAAACTGTGGATAGTAATTTTTACAGGGAGGGTGATCAGATAATTTATGTCCAAACTGGGAAACTTATGTGCTGGCAGGGGGATATTATTAATAATTATACTTGAACAAATGGCATAAACCAGGAACACCGCAGGCAAACTGAGGACTATGGTCACCCTATTTTTAGGCACTGTTGAGAGGATTAAATGAGAAGATAAATATAAAGCACTTAGCACAGAGTCTGACACATAGTAAGTGCACATAAATACTGGCCACTACTTGTTTTTATAATTAAATTGAAAAGTTCCATTGTTTTGGCTTTGCTTTTCTCTCTTTTAACAATAACATGCTTGATATTCTTCCTTATGATAAAGAATAGTGGGCTGAAGTAAGGAGAGCTTAAACTTTTTCAAGACTGAGAAAACCTAATAAAAACTCAAACAACCAATTTCTCTAAAGGAGAAGCAATGTTGAAAGACACTACAGAAACTCCTAGTTATAAGGAAGATTCTGGAATGGTAGTGCATGACCTATCTGTGAACTGTCTGTACCACTAGAAGCATGAACAGAAGCAGTGGAATTTTAATGATTTTGTATGGCATTTCTCAAAGGTTTTGGTCTGAAGATCCTTTTACACTTAAAAAAATTTCTGAGGACCATAAAAGAGTTTTTGTTTATATGAGTTATATCTGTTGATATTAGAAATAAAAATGGAGACAATTTAAAAATATTCATTTAGGGAATTCCCTGGCGGTCCAGTGGTTAGGACTCTGCACTTTCACTGCTGAGGGCCTGGGTTCGATCCCTGGTCTGCGAGCTAGGATCCTGCAAGCTGTGCAGCATGGCACCAAAAAGAAAAAAAAAGTCATTCAAAATAACAATAACTTCATCATATAGTAACACAACTAACACATTTATATGCAAGAAACTATCTTTACAAAACAAAAATATTAGAGGATTAATGTTTTTACCTTTCTATAGATCTCCTTTCGACTGGTTTAGTAGGACTGAAACTGATTCTCGTATCAGCCTTTTAATGCAATTTGTTGCAATATGTTATTTTGGTGGAAATGTATGAAAAAGACATGTTGTTGGAAAAGCGAGGGAGTATTTTAATAGCTTTTCCAGACAACTGTGGTTATTCTTTGATACTACACCAAAACTCCACAGTAGTTTCTTAATTAATTAATTAATTTATTTTTGGCTGCATTGGGTCTTCGTTGCTGCGTGCGGGCTTTGTCTAGCTGCGGCGTGGGGCTCCTCTTCACTGTGATGCGCCAGCTTCTCATTGTGGTGGCTTCTCGCTAAGGAGCACGGGCTTCAGTAGTTGTGGCACACGGGCTTAGTTGCTCCGCGGCATGCGGGATCTTCCCGGAGCAGGGCTCGAACCCGTGTCCCCTGCATTGGCAGGCGGATTCTTAACCACTGCACCACCAGGAAAGTCCCCACAGTAGCTTCTTAAAAGGTTAGTTATAAAGTGGAATCTGAGAACAGATCTATGAACTTTTTGTATGGTTACATTAAAACACATCAGTCTGTCCTGCACTTTGAATGAATCTTTTACTCATGATTTTGTAACATCATCCATTAGTCAGTTGGAAAGTATCGGGTCACTGACTTAGGCAGATATTCCAAATGTTTACACATTTCAGAAACTTAATACCTTAGAACATTCTAGAAAACATATGAACACACAAGCACACATTCCATTAGCCATCAGAACAATGATGTCATCACATGTCATGTTGCCTCTGGAAAACTCCATAGTGCATTTGTGAAAAAATAAGAATGATAAAGACAAATCATGTCTTACTATGAAAATAGCTTTGATTGCATGATTCATTGAAAAAGCGTTAGTCTCAGGCCACACTTTAAGAACAGCTGATTAGGTATGTTATGACCCATTAGATAAACAAAGAAAGCAAAAAACTTACCACCTCCTTCTCTCTCTCTTAAACCAGTAGACAGTATGTCATAACACACAAACAGTAAAATACTAAAACACAGTCCCAAGTGGCAACTTCAAGTCTCTTTACACGAAGATAAGTAGACAAGCTTATAGAAACAGATGGCTTCTAATTTAAAGGTCTTTCTCATTTTTTGGAGTTTGAACCCTGTTAATCATTAGTATTTCAATGCATGGGGGGCAGGTATCTTTGGGGAGTTCAGAATGCTTCGCTTCTGCCCCTTTTCCCCATCTCACCCCCCCAGACTCTTTGCAGAAACATATGGGGTGGCAGAACCCCACTAAAAATATTTTAGTATATGTTTTCTGTTTGCAACCTGGACTGGAAGCTACCCATTTACTTTGGAACATGTTTTCTTTGCAAGTATAGGACAGAAGATGATATTCTTACCTGGAGTTGGTCGTATGTGACGAACTGCTAGATAAATCCATTTTGCTCTCCTTGTTCTGTTACTCCAGGCTTTTCAAAGTAGGATGATGGGGCAGGTTGATCGTAATTTTTTGGAAAAAGCCTCTCGCTAACTGGTTTAGGTTGTAGGAACTTCAGGCAGCAATACTGCCAAGGAGAAACGTTTTTAGGCACCTTGTCCCTTACTTTTCTATTCAGTTTCCCAGTGCATTTACCACATCCTTCTGGCTGCGTGGTAGGTCCCACTGTGTGGCCCACCCGGGGCCTATCCTCCTGGGAAATGAACTGCCTTCAAGATTACCTACTCCTTTGCCTCCTCCTTTATTCTTCAGCAAACACCCTTTGTACTCTTTCAGTGAAGCCTGATTTCTGCTTAGGTGAGTCCAGACTGAGATACAGTGTTAGTGTATTAAAATTATTAAGGCATGAATGATGGATGGGTACCAAGTATTTAAGAACTAAGAACCAACCGATGCACTGAACAAATAAACTTGAAAACGGGTGACTACATGTAGCCATTGAATGCACTGCTCAGCTTCTCTTTGCAACCAATATTAAACTCCCACAAGCCACTAATAAGGACCTGCTGTGTAGCACAGGGAACTCTACTCAATACTCTGTAATGGCCTATATGGGAAAGGAATCTAAAAAAGAGTGGGTATATGCGTATGTATAACTGATTCACTTCGCGTACACCTGAAACACAACATTGTAAGTCAACTATAATACAATTAAAATTAAAAAAAAAACAAACCCAAACCAATAAGCCATTTAAGTTAAGGCTAACCTGGTAATGCAAGAAATGAGACGTGAGGTCACCGAATGGTTACGCTTTGCAGCCCCACAGGTTTGGATAGTTAAGGTGAAAGAGGGTGAAGTGCCAAGAGGGCAGCTCTCATTTGAGCGAGATGTTTTGACTTCAAGGCCGCCGGTAAAAATTTTGGGGTTTCCCGGAGTTCCTTTCGACGTTTCATTATTCCTCGTATTAACTTTTTTTTTTTAAACTTCAGTGTTAATGGAAGCGCCAGACTGGGATTTCCAACTGTGTTTTTAGGTCAAGATGGGGCCTGGAACTTGGGTGTACAAGAGATAGTTTAAGCTAACGCCATCTCCGCCCTCTTTTGCAGGGTGCCCTCTCCCTCTTTCGCAGCTGTTCCAACCTCCGTCCGGGCTTGGCTGAGAGGAGACGACGGGGTGATTATCCAGCCCAGAAGGCCATTAATGGCATTATTCCTGAGTCTCCAGATTCTTGCTCTCGCCGTGCGGCGCCTGCGAAGATCCAGAGCCGGTGCTGCGCGCTGGACGCAAGCAACAGGCACGACCGGCGCTCCGTCACCCCGAGACTCTCCAGCGACAGCAGTGGGCGGCGCACGAACCCTCTCCTTTCTTTAACTCTTCTTCACAGAGTCCCACCCCCATCGGAAGTGGAGCCGTCTCTACGTTCCCTCACTTCCGGGCCAGACGCCCGTCGCTTGGCGGGAGCGAGCACGCCCGTGCGCGGCAACTTTGTTCCCGCCTCCTTTGCCCCTGACACCACTCACCTTGGGCTTTCTCGGAGCGCGACGTGCGTGCGCGCCCCCGGCCTTGCGTCAGGGCCGAAGAGGGGAAAGGCCGAAAGAGGGAGGCTAGAAGGAGGGGTTGTGGAGGTTAGGGCCCAACCAGCAAGTCCCATCTCCCTCCCTCCTCCTGACGAGGAGCGGAGAGGGAAGGGGAGGAGCGAGCCGGGCCAGCCGCGCACACCAGGAGCCTCCTCGTGGAGGCGGGGGGGGAGCGGAGGAAAGGGGCAGCACCGCCACCTCTGCTCGCCGCGCCGAAGGAAGAAGAAAGTCAGGGCCCATACCCACCCCCACAGACTCAGAAACGCCCCCCCCGCCCCCATCTCCCCGGAAACAGCCCCCCGCCCAGCCCCGCACACTCGCTGCCCCAACCGTGAGCCGCAGCCCGGTCGCCCCCGCCTCGCCCCGCCCCGCCGCCCGTCCCTGCGGGCCGCAGAGTGCGCGAGGCCTTAGGCCGGGAGTTGTTGTCAGGCCCAGGCCACTTCTGAGGCGCCCGCCGTGTGTCGCCGCCACCACAGGAGGACAACGTCGACGAGGAGAAGGAGGCGGCGGAGGCGTGTTGTTGTCTCGCCCACTCCCCTCCCCTGAACTCGCACCCAACGTCAGGGCCCGATGGAGTGAAGCGGAGACGAAGGTGGTACTTCCGCGTTGCGCTGCCCGAGCCGAGAGCGCGGCCGAGGTCGCTCTCCCCCACCCCCGGGGGCACTTGGAGGACTCCGGACTCCCCCGCAGGTCAGCGCCCGGCGCATCTGGTGTTTTTGCTGCCGAGGCTAGGAAGACGAGCACGATCGGGAGCTCCTCCGCCCGGATTCCCTGCTTCCCTCGGGCCCGGAGGCCGCTGCGTACCCCACTGTGATCTGGAACCCAGGGACCCGAGTCCCGACCCGGATTATCGTGGCGCGTCTCCCGGCCGGCCCTGGTGCTCGGTGTCCCTCCGCCACCGCCGCCGCCGTTCCCGTTTCCGGCGGGGGAGATGGCCAGGATCTGACCCGGGAGGAGGCCGCACCCGCGCCGCGCTCTGCGGCGGGCTCTAGGCGATGCCGAGCAGCTCGGACACGGCGCTGGGGGGAGGCGGGGGCTTGAGCTGGGCGGAGAAGAAGTTGGAGGAACGCCGCAAGCGGAGGCGATTCCTGTCCCCTCAGCAGCCGCCGCTGCTGTTGCCGCTCCTGCAGCCGCAGCTCCTGCAACCGCCGCCGCCCCCGCCGCCTCTGCTCTTCCTGGCTGCTCCCGGCACGGCCGCCGCCGCAGCCGCCGCCGCCGCGGCCTCCTCCTCTTGCTTCAGCCCGGGCCCCCCTCTGGAGGTCAAGCGGCTGGCGAGAGGCAAGAGGCGCGCAGGAGGGCGGCAGAAGCGGCGCCGCGGGCCCCGCGCCGGGCAGGAGGCGGAGAAGCGTCGGGTCTTCTCGCTGCCCCAGCCGCAGCAGGACGGCGGTGGCGGTGCTAGTAGCGGCGGGGGTGTGACCCCGCTGGTGGAGTACGAGGATGTAAGCTCCCAGTCCGAGCAGGGGCTGCTGCTGGGGGGGGTCAGCGCGGCAACGGCGGCGACGGCTGCCGGGGGAACGGGGGGCAGCGGCGGGAGTCCGGCCTCCTCCTCCGGCACCCAGCGGCGCGGGGAGGGGTCGGAGCGCAGGCCCCGCCGGGACCGCCGCAGCAGCAGCGGCCGCAGCAAGGACCGCCACCGCGAGCACCGGCGGCGGGACGGGCAGCGCGGCGGCGGCGGCGGCGGCGAGGCCTCCAAGTCCCGCAGCCGCCACGGGCACGGCGGCGAGGAGCGGGTGGAGGCCGCCAAAAGCGGCAGCAGCAGCAGCAGCGGCGGCCGCCGGAAAAGCGCCTCGGCCACGTCCAGCAGCAGTAGCAGCCGCAAGGACCGAGACCCGAAGGCCCACCGGAGCCGGACTAAGTCGTCCAAGGAGCCGCCGTCGGCCTACAAGGAGCCGCCCAAGGCCTACCGGGAGGACAAGACCGAGCCCAAGGCCTACAGGCGGCGGCAGCGGTCCCTGAGCCCGCTGGGAGGCCGGGACGACAGCCCGGTGTCTCACAGGGCCTCGCAGAGCCTGCGGAGCCGCAAGTCCCCCAGCCCGGCGGGAGGCGGCAGCAGCCCCTACTCGCGGCGTCTGGCCCGCTCCCCGAGCCCCTACAGCCGCCGCCGCTCCCCCAGCTACAGCCGCCACAGCTCCTACGAGCGGGGCGGCGACGTGTCCCCCAGCCCGTACAGCAGCAGCAGCTGGCGCCGCTCCCGGAGCCCCTACAGCCCTGTGATCAGGTGAGTCCGGCGTCCCGGGGTCTGTCTCGGGCTGGGCCGGCCAGAGCCCCGGAGGCAGGGCAAGAGGCTATGGGGCGCTGCAGCATTCCAGTCGGCCGGCGAGGCGAGAAAACCTCACCTGGCACGGGGCTTCCGGTGGGGAGGGGCGTTTTCGCGCGCCCCAAGCACCTTGTGGGGGCTTCGGAGGGGACAAAGCAACAGGTCCGGCAGAGTTTCTCCTCGCTCTGGCGGGGAAGGGTTCTGAGGAAGGGTTCACCGTTTTAAAGGTGTTGAGTTAATCCATTTAAACGGGTTTCTCTAAACTGCTCTTTGCTTTTCCAGCGCAGTTGCTTTGGGTCAGCCTGGAGGGTGATTTGTCACAGTTTTGAAAGCCCTCCGAAGAGGTTTCGTTGCTGGAGACTTAGGAGTGGATTGCAGCTTAGGGAGTAAGCATTTGTAAAGGAGAATCGGCGCCAGGTGCTGATGTCAGAGTTAGATGTGGGTTGCAAATGTTTCATATGATTAGTACAGCGGTGGGAAAAGCAGCCTTTCTGTCAAGTTCATTCTTTAAATATGTGAAAAAGCTTACGGTTCTTAATTCGTAACATAAGGAAGATACTCATTTTATGGTATTCTTGTGTGGAATAGTTTTTTTTTTTACCTGATCTTCCAAAGTCATGATTTTAAAAAGTAGAAAAAAATGATGAGATTGTGGTTTCTGTGTTGGTTTGTGGTGACACCCAGTTGCTAATAATGTAATATAAACATAAGCTAGTTGGTGTAATCCAGTGTAGCCACCGAGTGAATGGCTTAGTACTGGACGTTCCTTAAACTATCACACTATCTGCTAGCACTTTAAATTACTGTTTACACATACTTTAAAGTTAACTAGACCTTTAAGTGTCAGGATTTTTGTTCAAATATCTTTGAAAGGTATACTTTAGTTAAATTGGAGTAATTCTTTAATATAGCTGTTAATACCTTGCCTGTTATATAATGCTGTTCTCCAAAAATGGTGTGTGCATTGATATGTATTTATCTGTTAAGCAAAATGAATTAAAAGTAACTTCTGAGGATATTACAGATTCTTAAATTCTTTTAGATGTCTAGAAACTCTAGGCCTTATAGTTTAGAGTATTACGAATTGTTTGCATCTGTTGTTTTTTCCTATTGGTTTTACTTTTCAGTAATGCCAAGCAGCTGCTGAGTACCTCTAAGCACGGTTATGTTGAATCTCAATACAACATGTGTACCAGTAAAATTAGATCTCTTTGAAGCGTCAGCCTAGTAAGTGTAAAGATGTGATGCGAGTGGAGATTTGTGTGCGTTTGTCTTTAAACCAAACCAGCTGTATAAATCTCTTCATTCTTGCAGGGTTCAAGCACACTTTCAATGCTAGTTGATGCCTTAAGCAAAGACTATCAACATTGAAAACTCATTTCACCATATCTAGCTTCTGTGTCTTGTACGAGTTTATATTTTACTTTAATTAAAATAGGTTTGCCAAAAGGCTTGCATTTTTTTGCAGATGAATTTGTTTTTGACGGAGTAGGTCAAAGTTTCAGTGCTTTAGATAGCAATTTTAAGTGTATGATGCAATTTTAGGAATGGATTTTTTGTTTATCAGGCCTTTTAGTTGCTGGATACTTCAGTGAGGTCCTTTATTATCTGATAGTGCTGTGTATTTTATATTTATTTCAGAGCAGTGGTATGTGCATTTGGGATTATTTGTATTTAGCAAATATTTATTGAGCACATATTATATGCCAGGTACTGTTTTAAGGACTGGAATATAGCAATAAAGAGAGACAAGGTCCTTGCCCTCATGAGGCTTGCATTCTAGAGGACCATTCATTACTGAATCTTTTCCTGGTGTCTGTGTTGACCACCAGTGTTTCTAAGTGGTTGGGTTTGGAAGAAGCTTTAGAATATTTTGGCCAACATTCCTGACATCCAGCCTTTTGGTTGTGTGCCTGTATACATCTAGAGGTGGGAAGATGTTACTTTGAGACAGCTTATTCCATTAGATTTGGGACTTTCTGGTTTGCCCAGTGTCTTAGCAACACCCTGGGAGACTCAGTTTCCTAAACTGTAACAGCGAAATACTTGGTTTTGTTTTATTATTCCAAGGATTAAATGAAAATTTGTGTTTTATGTACACTTAAAATTGGTGAATTTTGCTGTACTTAAATTACATCTCAATAAATCTGATTTTTTTTAAAGGGAAAAAAAGATTTGTGTTTTGCAAAGTGTAGAAATATTACAGACTATTACAGAAATGTAACGTGGTGGAATTTTTATTGAATAGCTTGAAATGCTAGAATTCTTCATATTGAAACAGAAATCTGCCTCCACGTAACTTCTACTAATTGCTTCAAGTTTAACTTTTTGGAATAGTTCAGAGCAAACCTGTATGCTGCCTCTTCAAAATGTAAAGACAGTTGTTTTTTTTTTTTTTTTTAATTTGACCGTGTTGGGTCTTCGTTTCTGTGGGAGGGCTTTCTCTAGTTGTGGCAAGCGGGGGCCACTCTTCATCGCGGCACGCGGGCCTCTCACTATCGCAGCCTCTCTTGTTGTGAAGCACAGGCTCCAGACGCGCAGGCTCAGTAGTTGTGGCTCACGGGCCCAGTTGCTCCGCGGCATGTGGGATCTTCCCAGACCAGGGCTCGAACCCGTGTCCCCTGCCTTAGCAGGCAGATTCTCAACCACTGCGCCACCAGGGAAGCCCAAGACAGTTGTTTTGTCTTTTCTTCTCTGGGTCAAAAAACTCATTTTTCATACAGTTTTTGATTTCACATTATATTATACCTAGTTTGTCAAATGTCCTGCTTAAAATATGGGGCCCAGAATTTATAGTTAAAATAGTTGATTGAAGAACTTGATTTTTAAATATAACAAATGTGTTATTACTGTTTTGGAATAACTAATTGAACTATCTTGTCCAGCTTAATGCAAGAAGTTTTGTTTAAGTCATTGTGATAGGTGGCCCATGTTGTTTAACGAATAGACTCTTGGATTGCGAGCTCCATGAAGGCAATCATCCTGTCTTGATGACCGTTGTATTCCTAGTGCTCAGTGTAGTATCTGGCACAAGTAGACTCTTAATAGTTGTTGGATAGGTAAAGGAAGGAATGATGGCGTTTATTGAGCATGTGAAATATTGTGGGCCTGGATATATAAGGATTTAATAGAGACTGTGTGTTTTGCTATAGGAAATAGCAGAGTGGTCTTTTTCCAGCCCACATGGAGCTTATATATGAATGAATTGTCACTGTAGATATTTTTAAGGAAATGCATGCACATTCAAAATGGTATTGAGACCATGGAATGAAGATTTTCTCTGTGTTAGTTCCTAGAATAAATTCTCTCTATTCTATTGACTTTTACTTCACAACCTGCTCTTTGCCACCATCTGAATCTTCAGCCCTCTGCTGCTCATGCTTTTCATCAAGTCCCTTCTTAGCTTTCCTTTTTCCTCTGTATAACCGGGTTACCATATTTCCTTTGCTACTTGACTGTTGGGGTGTGAGAAGTCATATAATTCTGCTGATAGGCCTTATAATAAATGTGCAGGTGGACTGAAGAGAGGGGCTGTTCAGAATGAGACGCAGTGGTACCGACATTTAGGTTTTACTGAACGCCAGGCATTGATAAATACTTAACATATATTCACCTCCAAAACCCATGTTGGGGTTGGAACATTCCTGTTGATAGATTGGGAAACGGAAGCTCTAAAAAGTTAAGTGATTTGTTCCAAGGTCAGCTTGGATTCAAACCCTGGGCTGATTCTGAAGTACCAGCTCTTGATATTGTGCTGTATTGAACCTCACATGGGGTTCAAGGGAGCTGACCACCTCACTTAATGATCTGTTTAGCTAAAATTCACCCCCTGTTTGGTTATTTACGTGTTAATTTCTGTTTCCTGGCCATCTTTGCAGCATTTTGAAGATTAAAAAAACCAAATTCTCCTAAAGGTTCTTTCAGCTCATTTTGTCTTTTAATTTGTAGGTTTTATGAATAGGAGGCTAAAAACATTTTTTGAAGACACTAATAATAGTTATTGAGGGTTGTTTTGCCATGGGATGTCTTGGTCTGAAGTCACTCAAGTCAGACCAGTTACAATCAGTACAATAAATTGTTATATATAATTGATTCTCTCTCTGAACCTGTGGAACTTCTCTTCCACCAAGAAGCAGCAGAAACCTCTGTTATGGAATAATATTGAGACCCTGAGAATCTAAAGATGGGCATACCCTAGATGGAAATTTAAATGAATTTATTAGTATTCATTTGCATATGATACGCAGTATTTCTTGTTGTGGATTATTTAGTGTTTTGTCCTAAAAACTAGTGCTCAAAAATATATGAAATGAAGACATTCCAGAATTTTAAAAAAGCTATTACTCATAAAATACTGATTTGATATGTACTTACTGGAAATAAGTCATGAATATCCTTAGATGAATTGAATTCTTAAAATGCTTTTCAAAAGTGTTAAAAATACAGGATAGTTGGATAAATGCAGAAACACTCAGAAGGAATGGGAATTTAAGTGAACTGTCTTAAGTCTCCAAACTGTAATCCTTTCATTTCCAAGATGGGCTTGTGTTTTGCTGCTTCTCTGACCCAACCTTGCCTGACATTTATATCTACTCATTCTCTCACATTTTTGTTCTAACACTAATATTTATTCCATTTCCAGTACCTTAGTTCGGGCCCTCATTTGTAATCAGACTTCCTGTTATTCTTTTCTTCCCAATTCATTCTTTATTCAGGAGAGTTTGCTGAAAATTTTGGTTAGATTGTATCACTTCCATTAATTAAGTCCAAATTTTCTAATGCATTGTCAGGTAATGCCTTTTATATCTGGTCCCATTCTATCAGAGTTCCATTTTTAGAGGCACTTTTATTTCTCTACATTTTTCCTTTTGCTGTTCTTTTAGCTTGAAATGCCTTTTTTCCTCTTCTCTGCCTCCAGCTTTGCATTCAAAACCCAGCTCAAATTCCACCATCTTGAGACCTTTACTCCATTCATCCAGAAAAAGTTAATTCCTTTCCTTATATTCCTACGGCACTTTATTTTATCTTTGCTGTAGAGCTTTTAAAAATTTGTGTTTTTCCTACTAGATTGTAAGCTCCTAGAGGACAGATTCCAAAGTATATTTATTAGTGGTTGAATTAATTTGAATATTTTTGTCCACAGATTAATGCAAACCAGCTTTTGCATAAATGCCAGTTATATCTCTAAATTTACTTGCTGTTTTGGTTTATGTATACTCTAGGATTGGGGGAGTAATTGTTTTGATTTATAAGGAGAAAATTTAAGAACCTCCCCCTTCTAGCTCATGCTTTACTGGAATGAGTCAAGGATGCTGGGAGTCACTTTTAGTGTGAACAGAATAAATTCAGGGACTTCCAAAAAAAAAAAAAAAAAAAATTCAGGGACTTCCCTGGCAGTCCAGTGGTTAAGACTCTGCATTTCCAATGCAGGGGGCATGGGTTCCATCCCTGGTCCGGGAAGTAAGATCCCACATGCTGCCTGCCCAGCGCTGCCAAAAAAAAAAAAAAGAATAAATTCATACGTAGTATTTATATTTGTACTCTGTTGTATGATCAAGATAAATGATCTGTTTTTCTTGGTGAAAATTTTCTGAGTAGACTGTATGTCAAGCTTTTATTTCCTGACTGAAAAATTAATAGCTGTTTTTGAGAAACCAGCTGAAAATTAATGTTGCTTAATATTCATATTTATGGTCATTTAAATCTTTTCTCTTATTCTGTATGCTTTCTATGAATATCATTTAAGTTTTTGTTGTTGTTTTTGTTTTTGGTTGGCTTTGTTTCATATGTAGATATCTGTAAACTTTAAAGTGGGTGTTGGAAGCAAAAGTATTATGAAAAGTATTACTTATTCGCAGTGATTTTGTTCCTTGAATTTCTGCACGTGCAAATTATGGTAGAATCTAGTGTTCTTAATATATTTGGAAAATAAATGTAGGTTAGAGGATTAAAGTCTAGGTTAAAAATTGGAATTTGCATAAAATGGAAATGAAAAAGGTGGTGAGAGGAACTGAAAACGAAAGTAGTTCATGGGCTGCATGCCCATTTTCTGTTTCTTTTCCGTTTTTTTGCATTTTCAGTTGTATAGGGATACTTTCACTGAAGTATTTTATTGACACTTCAAACTTAATTTATCCACCATTAAATTATTTCACTTCTCTTGGAGTCATTTCTTTTTCTGATATTGCTCTTCATTATTTTTCACATATCTACAAAGAATAATAGAGGCTCATGGTAGAAATTTTGTTAGTATAGAAAAGTATGAGATTAAAAGTCCCTTTGAATCCAGCTAACTGAGATGATCATCCCCATGACATTTTGATGAACATTCTTCTAGACTTCTATGCGTATATGCATAAGGACATAAGATTTTACATAACATACTACAATGCTATTTTGTACCCTGTACTCCATAGTATATTCTTTATATTGGCTCCTAGTATTCTGTTGTATGGATATACCATAACTTCTTTGGCTAAGTCCATTTTGCTAGATTCTTATTTTTTTTATTTTTTGTTTTTTTCTATGTTTATGCATCTGTCGCAGAATTTTTGTGTGCATTTGCCCATTATCTCCTCTAGATTGGATTTCCTAGGGATAAAATTGCTGGGGTCAAAAATGGTTTACAGGTTTATAGTTCTGATACACTGTCATATTGCCCTTTCAGAAGGCTTTTACCAATTTATATTTCCCAACAGTGTGAGAATACCTGTTTCTTCAGTCCCACCATTGCTTGGAGTTGTCAGATGTCCCGTTATTTTTTTTCATTTGTGTTTCTTTAATATCTAATAAGGCTGCCTTTCTTTTCATCTGTATGTTGGATGTTCTGATTTCTTGATTCATTATTTGATGTTTTTCTAATTTATAAGAGCTCTTTGTAGTAGAGATATTAAGTGTTTTTTGTGGTATTAGTATTTTTGTGAGTCTTTTAACCTTGTTTATGTAACGTCTAGTTTTAAGAACTTTTTGATTTGTGTGTGCTTGTGCACGTGTTTTAAGTGGCAGTAGTTTCTCCCAAGCATCCAGTGCCAAAACCTTAGTAATACTTACCTCCTCTCCCTCCTGAGTTCTACTGAATTGCTTGTTCCAATTTGTCCTTCTGTAATGGTCTTTGGTCTACTCTGTTTTTTTAAAATTAATTAATTAATTATTTTTGACTGCATTGGGTCTTCATTGCTGTGTGTTGGGTCTTCATTGCTGTGCTCAGGCTTTCTCTAGTTGCGGCGAGCAGGGGCTACTCTTCGTTGCGGTGCGTGGGCTTCTCGTTGCGGTGGCTTCTCTTACTGCAGAGCACGGGCTCTAGGCACGTGGGCTTCAGTAGTTGTGGCATGTGGGCTCAGTAGTTGTGGCCCACAGGCTCTAGAGCGCAGGTTCAGTAGTTGTGGCGCACAGGCTTAGTTGCTCCATGGCATGTGAATCTACCTGGACCAGGGCTCGAACCTGTGTCCCCTACATTGACAGGTGGATTCTTAACTGCTGTGCCATCAGGGAAGCCCTGGTCTACTCTTATTTAGTTCGAAACTCTGTAGCTTACATCCTTATTGTTGATTCTGATTGCATTTCGGCTTTTTCTCTTTGAGCCCTTCCTGTTTTCTGCATTCAAATTAATCTCAAAATGCCACTTTGATTCTGTCATTTTTTTGTAAAACATTTTTACAGAGTCAAATTCTTGAACTGAGCATTTAAGATTCTCCACCATAGACTGACCCAAAATAACCTTATTTCTCACTGTATGTGTTGATGACAATACAAACTGGACTCCTTACCATTTTAAAAACATGGAGTTATAAGCCCCCTGTACGTTAGTTTATGCCCTACCCTCAATTGGCCAATCCTACTTGTCCATTTTTTCAACCGTAGTTCATGTGTCATCTTATCTATGAAGCCTTCATTAATCTCATCCCAAAGTGATTTCTCTTAATGCTTATTGCCCCGAGATCACTTTTATGAATACTTATTATATCCAGGCTTGGATTAATTAGAGTTCTCCACCCCCACCCCCGTATATTGGACATGTTTCATTCATTCATTTTAAAAACTAGTTTTATTGAGGTATAACTTTACATATAGTACAGTTCACCAGTTTTAAGTGTGCAATTAAATGGGTTTGATGAATCACCACAATCATGATAACTGGAACATTCCTATTGCCCCCAAAAGTTCCCTGTGCCTCTCTGCAGTCCGTCCCCTACTCTTACCTGTGGTCCTTGGCAACCACTAATTTACTTTCTGTCACATTAGTTTTACCTTTCTTGATGTCATATAAATGGAATTATATGGTATATAATCTTTGTTGTCTGCCTTTCACTTAGCCAGCTTTTGAGATTCACTGATGTTGTTGCATGTTCCAGTGGTTTGTTCCTTTTTATTGCTGAGTCATATTCCATTTATGAATATACTGCAATTTGATTATCCCATTACCCAGTTGATAAACAGTTGAGTTATTTCCAGTTTTGAGCTGTTATGAACAAAGCTGCTGTGAACATTTGAATATAGATCTTTTGCTTTTATTATTTGTGAGCAAATTAGGGGTGGGACTACTGTGTTGTATGGTTAAGTGAATGTTTGACTTCATAAGAAAATGCCAGCCTGTTTTCCAAAATGGCTGTACCATTTTGCGTTCTAGTCAGCTGTGTATGAGCATTCCAGTTGCTTCACATTCTCACTGAGACTTCAGTTTTTGTCAGTCTTTGATTTTAGCTGTTCTAGTAGAGGTAGAGTGGTATATCATTGTGGTTTTATTTGCAATTCCCTAATGACTAATAATGTTGAGCATCTTTCTGTATGCTTATTTGCTCTTCATGTCTTTTGAGAAGTGTCTTAAAATGTTTTCTCCATATTCTTTATGAATTGGGTTGTTTGTCTCATTGAGTTCTGTACATATTCTGGATACAAACTCTTTATCAGATACATGTTTTGCAAAGGTGAGCCACTGGCTCACCTTTCCTGGCTCACCTTTCCTTAACAGTAATTTCAAAAGCAGAAGTTTTAAATTTTCATGAAATCTCATTTGGCAATTTTTCCTTTTATGATTTGTGTTCTTTGTCATCGCCTGTGTCCTCAAACTTTGCCTAACTCATGTTCACATGAGTTTCTCCTTGGGTTTCTTTTTAACTTTTTTTTTTTTTTTAATTGAAGTGTAGTTGATTTACAGTGTTGTGTTTCTGGTGTACATTGAAGTGATTCAGTAATTTATATATACTTTTTCATTATAGGTTATTATGAGATATTGAAAGTAGTTCCCTGTGCTTATACATCCTTGGTTTTGTAATATACATCTTTAATTTATCATAGTCTACCTTCATGTATAATATAACATTACAAGAGCATGCCTCCATTTTCTTCTTCTTGTCTTTTGTACTGTTCTTGTCATATGTTTTATTTCTATATATGTATAACTTATGTATGTTATGTGTAGACATGAAATTTAAAATGAGAAAAGTCATTTACCTACTTTTATACATACCTTTTCAAACATTTCTCTTTCCTTTGTGTAGATCCAAGTTTTAATGTAATATTTTTCTCTGGCCAGAGGGATGGCTTTGAACACTTCTTTTAATGCAGGTCTGCTGTTTTGTCTGTCCGAAAAAGTCTCCATTGTGAAAGATATTTTTGCTAGGTATGGAATTCTGTATATATGTATTTTTCCTCCAGGGTACTTTGACTTATTTCACTCCTGGCTTGTGTAGTTTGACGAGAGTTTCCATAATAATTTGTTTCTGCATCAGCCACTGGATTTTTTAAAAAATTTATTTGTTTTTATTTATTGTTTTTGGCTGTTTTGGGTCTTCGTCGTTGTGCGTGGGCTTTCTCTAGTTGTGGCGAGCGGGGGCTACTGTTCATTGTGGTGCGCAGGCTGTAGCGCACGCGGGCTTCAGTAGATGTGGTGCACGGGCTTCGTTGCTCCGCGGCATGTGGGATCTTCCCGGACCAGGGCTCGAACCCGTGTGCCCTGAATTGGCAGGCAGATTCTTAACCACTGCGCCACCGGGGAAGCCCCAGCCACTGGATTTTTAAGTTCCATGAGTTTCTTTTTTAATCTTAGTGTCTCTTAAGCACCTGCCACCTGTTGTATCTGTAGGTGATAGATACCTGACAAATAATATTAAATTGATTTGGATAATAAAATATCCAGCACCTCAGAATTTATAAACAATTTCACAGGGATTGCATTGAATGTGGAGATTAACTTGAGAGTATTCCTATCTTAATAATGTTGTCATCTAATACGTGAAAATGCAATGTCTTTCCATTTATTTAGATTTTCCTTAATCTTTTAAATTTTTGAAAAATGTTTCAGGGTACAGTCCTTGAACTACTTTGTTAAATTCGTAGGTATTTTTTTTAAGGCTATTATAATGGGTATTGTTTTTGTAATTTAATTTTGATTGTCCATTGCTAGTGTCTAGAACTACAATTAATTTTGCTATTAGCAGAGTCTAATATTGGCCTATGAATAAATTCATAATGACTAGAGTTAGACTAATCAAAAATATGTGCCTTCATGCAAATCAAGTATTAAGCCCTTCCTGTGCTATTCTCACCATCTTTCCTTTTTCTCTCTTCAAAAACACGTCTCAAGACATGATTCAGTGAAACATGAAGACAGGGTTATGCTCAGTGGATTAGAACTTGTTTGCCTGAGCAAATCTGCAGAAAGTCAGCCATCTGTCTTTTTTTTTTTTTAACTTTCAGTGTTCCATTAGGAACATAAAGGAAAGGAAATACATTTTTAGAATAAACACGAAACATTTCAGTGTTATGTTATTTACTTTTTCTAGTTTTTAAAATAACTATACAATTTACTTTTATTTTAAATAGTACAATCAGTGGTCTTTAGTGTATTCACAGAGTTGTGCAACCATTGCCACTCATTTTAGAACATTTTAATCAAACCTGAAAGAAACTCGGTGGTAGTCACTCTGCATTCCCACCTCCCCAAGTCTCTGACAACCGCCAATCTACTTTCTTGTTTCTATGGTCTTGCCTTTTCTGGACATTCCATATAAATGGAATCATACAGTTTATGGTCTTCAGTGACTGGCTTTTTTCATTAAACTTAATGTTTCTAAGGCTCATATATGTTGTAGCATGTATCAGTACTTCATTCCATTTTTAGCAAAGTAGTGTTCCATTATATGGATATACCATATTTTGCCATCAGTTGATGGATACTTGGGTTGTTTACACTTTGGTCTGTTATGAATAATGCTCCTTTGAACACTTGTGTACAGTTTTTGCATGGAGATATGTTTTTATTTCTCTTGAGTATATACCTAAGAGTGGAATTTCTGAGTCATATGGTAAGCTTATGTTTAACATTTTAAGAAACTGCCAAACTATTTTTCAGAGTGGCAGCATCAGTTTTTATATTCCAACCAGCAGTATGTTAGGGCTCCAGTTTTTCCACATCCTTGACAATAGTTGTTTTTTTAAATCATAGACATCCTTATGTTTAAAGTGCTATCTTATTGTGCTTTTGATTTCATTTCCCTAATGACTAATAATGTTGAGCATTTTTTCATGTGTTTATTGGCCATTTGTATATCTTTTGGGGGGAAATGTTTATTCAAATCCTTTACCCATTTTAAAAGCTGGTTGCCTTCTTATTGTTGAATCTTAAGAGTTCTTTATATATTCTGGATCCAAGTCCCTTAATATGACTTTCAACATTTCTCCTTCTCCTAGAGAGACAAACTCTTGTGTTTGGGAGAGTCAACTTTAATTTAGTACAAAGAAATGGAGTCTTCCGCAAGTAACTTGTTGGCAACCACTTGGGCTATTGTAGCAGTGTAACTTTGGACAAGTCACTTAGCTTTTGAGACATTGGTTATGGACCCAAAAGAAGAAGAAGAAAAAAGAATTTGCCTAGGGCAGCGGTCAACAGAACAACCAAAAGACTACTATGTGGTTGGCAGATCTTGTGCCTTGGGTTGGCTGGGTAGAGATACAGTATAAAGGAAAAGCAAAGACTTAGAAATAATACAGATGTGAATTTAGGTGGTAACTCTGGTGCTTTTGTAGCAGAGCAATATCAAGCAATTTATTTACTTATCCTTTTTGAGCCCTAGTCTTTCTACTTGTAAAATGGAATGAATAATTCCTACCTAATAACGAAAACTGGAAACAACCTAAGTACTCTGAATGGGGGGCAGATAAATAAATTATGGTACAGATAGTTGATTTGCAAATATTTTCTCCTGTTGTATCACTTTGTTGATATCTATTAAGCACAAAAGTTTTAAATTTTGATGAAGTCTAGTTAATTTTTCTTTTTGTTGTTTGTGCTTTGGTATCCTACCTAAGAAGGCTTTACCTAATTAAAAGTCACAAAGATTTGTTCCTATATTTTCTCCTAAGAGTTTTATAGTTTTAGTTCTTACATCTTGATCTTCTGTCTATTTTCAGTTAATTTTGTGGACTCTCAGTTCTATTCCATTGATTTACATGTCCATCCTTATGCCAGTACGACACAGTCTTGATTATTCTAACTTCGCAGTAATTTTTGAAATCAGGAAGTATGAACTTTCAAGTTTTCTCTTTTAGATCGCTTTGACTTTGTGTTTATTGTCTTTTTTTTGTGGGAGCAGGGGAGGGTGGTGGGGATATCCTTTGCATTTCCCTACAAATTTTAGGTTCAGCTTGCCAATTTGTGCAAAAAAGGCAGTTAAGGATTTTCATAGGGATTGCATTGAATCTGGAGATCAGTTTGGGAGTATTACCATCTTAATAATGTTAAGTCATCTAATACCTGAACATGGAATGTCTTTCCGTTTATTTAGATTTTCCTTAGTATTTTCAATGGTGTTTTTTGTTGTAGGTACAATCCTTGCACTTCTTTTGTTAAATTTATTCTTAGGTGTTCTATTTAAGGCTATTGCAATGCGAATTATTATTGTAAGTTAAATTTTGGGAGGTAAATTTAAAAATTTGTATTGAAGTATAGTTGATTTACAATGTGTTAATTTCTGCTGTACAGCAGAGTACTTAGTTATATATATTCTTTTTCATATTCTTTCCCATTATGGTTTATCATAGGATATTGAATTAGTAGTTCCCTGTGCTGTACAGTAGGACCTTGTTTTGTAAGTAAATTTTGATTGTCCATTGCTACTGTGTAGAACTACAGTAGTGTTTTGTTTTTTTGTTTTTTTTGGCTGCTCCGCGCGTCTTTCAGGATCTTAGTTCCCCGACCAGGGATTGAACCTCGTGCCCTGGCAGTGAAAGTGCTGAGTCCTAACCACTGGACTGCTAGGGAATTCCCTACAGAAGATTTTTCTATATTGATCATGTATCCTGCCATCTTGCCGACTTATTAATTCTAATAGTTTTTTAGCGGATTCCTTAGGATATTCTATATACAAGATATGTTATCTGCAAATAGAGAATGTTTTATTTCTTTATTTTCCCCTGGTCTAGTTCTTTTTCTTGCCTAATTATAGCAGCTAGAATTTCAAGTTCGGTGTTGATTAGAAGAGGTGAAATTGGACTACCTTGCCTTGTTCCTCATTAGGTATGGAAAACATTTAGTCTTTCTCCACAAAATGATTTTAGCTGTGAAATTTTCATAAATGCATTTGTTTTATTTTTTGATTAAAGTTGTTTCCCTCAGAGTCTAATTTTTGGTGTCAGAAAAATTCCAGATGCTTTGGTTGTCCTTTATACACAAGCCTGTGTAATTATCCACTATTGTCCTATGGTGTCCTTTACACACAAGCCTGTGTAATTATCCACTATTGTCCTATGGGCTAGGAAAAGAGGAAGTCTCCTGTTTTGTAGTATGTGCGTAGTGATTGGCCACATCAGTTTCCTCATAGACTCTGCTGGAAGAAATGTATGAAAAATGTTTCATTATGGAAAATATATGCATTAAGATTGATAGTTTCCTTTAGTTAGTGTTACTTAAGCATGCATGATTTTCTAAATTTAATTCTTTGAAGTTAAGCAGTTGGTGTACTGGAGTAAATAAATTGATACAACTTTTTTCATTTTTATTAAAGAAAGTGACAGTGTAAAAAACATTGTAAAATACTATACATTCTGGTTTGTAGTAATTTCTGGTAGTGTTCCTCTTTAAAGTTTTCTGTTGGTGTTTATCCTTAAATTTTTCTGCATTTTTCAGTTTTATACAACGAAATTTTGTGACTTTTTTTAACCTATACTCTTTTTATATTTAAAACATATGAAATGCTTGAAAACTGTACAGAGATGTAGCAAGATGTGAAAGCTACCCTTTATGCCCTTTTCATTCCCATTTCCTTCCAAATACATAACCGTGTAAATAGATTGGTGTACATCCTTTTTCTGCATATATACTTACATACAAACATATATACACATAAACATTAAGAATGTTATTGTGCCATAAGTGTTGTTTTTTACTTTTTTTTTTTTAACAGTATGATTTGAAGATCTTTCCAAATGGCTACATAGAATTCCACAGTGAAATCTATCAAGCTTTATTTAACCATCAACTGTTGGGCACTAAGCTGTTTTTTCGTTTTTTTTTTAATATTACAAACAGTCCTTTAAAGGATATCTGAGTGATAACTTTTGACACATTTGGAAATGTTTTTGTAGGATATGTTCTTATAAGTGAAATTGCAGATCAAAAGCATTTGATAGGTACTACCGAATTGCCTTTTTTTAAAAGGCTTAGTTAGCAATTTTATATTCCCTCTGATAATTTATATGAGTGACCGTTTCTCTAAATTCTGGTGAATACTTGATATTTTCAGAATTTTTCTTTTTGCCATTGTGATGGTTGTAAATTTATTACCAACATTTTATTTTGCCTTTTCTGGTTACCAGAGAGGAGACAACATTTAAATGTCTTAAATGGCCATTTGTATTTCTTCTGTGACTGAATTATTTTTTTAATCAAGAAGACCCTCTAGTTATTAAAAAGAAGGAATAAATATAGTTTTACATTAGAAAAATTAGTTTTGCTTATTAAGTCCCTGTGGGATAATGGATGTAAAATGTTCGGTTGTTAATAAAAGTAATAAATTTATCTCAATGTTTATATGAAGAAACTAGTTAACTAAATGTAATTCTGTCTCCTAAATCTTCTTAGTTTAAGTAGAATTTTATCAGTGGACCTATGCCTATTAGTTAACTAGCTGGGTATCAGTTACCCAAAGCATTCTGCTAGTATTTGTAGACATTCAGAGAAGTAGATAACTTGTTCTTTACTTTTATTAATCACTTCAGTAAATATCTTTTAACCTCTTATTATATGCCAGACATAGTTTTAGGCACTGGGGTTATAGTGGTAAATAAGACATTGGTGGAGAAGAGAGGTGTGTATGTGCTAATTTGTCTTTCTAATTTATCAACCTCACTATGAAGTTGATAATTAAATGGAGACCTAAATGACAAGCGTCAGCTATGTGATGATCTAAGCATCCCAGGAAGATAAAAAACAACGTTTTAAGGTATCAAATCAAGAAGAAGTGTGACTTTCATTTTCTTTTTTCTCATTTTTTAAAAAATTGAAATATAATTTATTTACAATGCTGTGTTAGTTTCAGGTGTACAGCAAAGTGATTCTGTTATACATCTCTGTCTCTGTCTCTATCTCTATATATCTGTTCTCATTCAGCTTCTTTTCCATTATAGCTTATTATAAGATATTGAATATAGTTCCCTGTGCTATACAGTAGGTCCTTATTGTTTATCTATTTTATATACAGTAGCGTGTATCTGTTAATCCCAAGCTCCCAATTTATCCCTCCCCTCCCTTTCCCCTTTGGTAGTTTGTTTTCAATGTCTATGAGTCTGTTTCTGTTTTGTAAATAAGTTCATTTGTATCATTTTTTTTTAGATCGCATATAAGTGATATCATATGTTTGTCTTTCTTTTTCTGACTTAACCTCACTTAGTATGATCAGCTCTAGGTCCATCCATGCTGCTGCAAATGGCCTTATTTCATTCTTTTTTATGGCTGAGTAATATTCTGTTGTATATACCTCATCTTCTTTATCAGTTCATCTGTTGACGGACGTTTAGGTTGCAAAGCATGACCCTTTGAAGACACAGAAAAGAGGCTTGTGTGGCTGGAGCCTAGTGAGTGAAGGAGGGTATAATAAAGATGAGAGGCAATTTGGGTTTTGTGGATCACAAAAAAGATTTTTATTTTATTCTAAATGCATTGAGAAGCCATTGGAGAGTGTTAGGCGAAGGTGTGGTATAATCCAATTTATGTTTTTAAAAAACATAGACATAAAAATACAAGGCGGTATGTAACAAGTGTTATATGATTTCAGCAAATGAGAAGGTTACAGAGGAGATGGGACTTTACCTTGACCCATAAAGACAGATAAGATTTAAATAAATGGAGGGGAAGGGTGTAGTATGGTGTGGTAACAATAAATAATGCCTGGCTTTAAACTGGAAGACTTGCTCTTGAGTATTGACTCTACCTTTTCATAGCTCCTGGCCTCTAAGTAAATTTCTTGACCCTCTTTATCTTAGTTCTTCCATCTGCTTTCTCTATGCCTTGGTTGATACAAAGAGCAAGTCAAATGAAAAATGCCTATAAAAGTATTTTGTAAACTGTGGGTGTCAGTGTGGTATGCTTGTTTATTTAATAAAAGACTACCATCTGTGTGTTCTTACGTTAAGGGTTGTGGAGTGATACAAAAATGAATTAGATCTGGTGTTTGCACCTTAAAGAGGATATAGTCTAGTAGATAATGTGGTAACGTCTAAAGTGCAGTGTTACGAATGATAAAGATCTTAAGAAGGATGTAGATAAGGTGCTATAGGGATTCAAAGAAAGGAGAGCTTGCTTTTTTCTTGGAGTTGGTGGTACGGCTTTATGAAGAAGGAAGGACTCTTGAACTAGGCCTTGAAAGGTGGATAGGACTTCAATAGAAGATGAAGAAGAGGATAATGTCAGTGGGTCAATCTGTGGGAGTAACGGTGTGGAGCATTAGGCAAATTCAGAACTTGATAAGGAAAGGTAGGTTAGGACCAGACAGATTATGCAGTACGTTAATACTAGACTAAGGAAGGTGAATTCTATTCAGTAGGAATACTACCAGCAAATATTTATTGAGCATCTGCCAGTGCCAGGTCTGTGCTAGTCAGGGCTATGAGAATTCAGTGATCTCAGTTTAGTTGGGGAAGACAGATTACTATTTTAATGAAATGTGAATGAAGTGTTGTAGGATCATAGTTCAAGGAACATCTGCAGCTGCCTGGCATAATAAGGGGAGGCTTTATAGAGGTGTGGTAGACATTTGTGCTTTGCTATGAAGTATCCCTTTGCTTAGCAGATAAAATAGGGAAAGAGAGAAACATGAGAGAAACATTCTAGACCTGACACTTTATGTGCTTTGGGATGGCTGGACAAGGTTTTGTGTGCAGTGCAAGGCTATGAAGAATTTTGATAGAGGGTAACTGAAAGATTCAGGTGGCAGTAAATTGGAAAAGGTAGAGACTCGAGGTGGGGAAACTGGTAAGGAGACTGTTACACTGGGCAAAGTAAAAGATGAGGTAGGACCTCATGTGAAATAGTAGCTAAGGGGATAAAGAGCCTCGAAAATTGGAGACATGCTTGAGATGCAGAATTGACAGGACTTGGAGATCAGTTGGATACGGGAGAAGGGAGGAAAGGGATCAGGTGGAATATAGAATGACTTCTGGATTTCTGCTACTTCAGTGGATACCATTGCCTGAGGATAGGGTATATTTAAGGAGAAAGCGGGTGGATTTGGAGAGGAAGGCTAATAGCTTCAGCTGTATTGTGTTGAAGGTGCATTTAGGATATTTGGGAGGGGTGGAGGATGACTTCAGGGGGTAATCAATGTTTAGGTGATAATTTAAGCCATACATATGTATGAATTAAGTTATCATGGGGACGTGGGAGAATGGATATAATGAAGAAGAGGAACCTTAAGGAGCACTGAGAAATGGCCATAGAAGTAAAAAAACAATCAGGAAAAAAACGGTAGTGGAAGTGGTTAGAAAGTGTTTTTTAAGGGTATAGTCAACATTGTCATCATAGATATTGATATTTTTCTTTCCTTTTTCCTTTATTTTTCCTCCAGAGGTAGGTCATTGATCACCTCAATAATTACAGTGAGGACATATAAGCCAGATTAGAGTGGTTTGAGGAGTATGTGGGGTGGATGAGAATTTGGCTGTAATTGGAAGGAGACATAAAGATACAATATCAAGGTGCCATTTATTGCTTGTTTTTTCTTGTCTGTTTTTAAAGATCTTAGAGTCTTGAGTTATTTATTTCCTGAGGGGAAATAGTGAATAGACAGCAAAAGGTTGAAGTCACAAGTAATGGAGTAGCCCTAGAGGAGCCTAGCATAGAGCATCTCAAACTATTATGGGGATTTTGTTGAAATGCAGATTCTGAATCAGAAGGTCTGGGTTGGGGCCTGAGATACAGCATTTCTCATAAACTCCCAGATGAAGCTGATGCTGCTTTGGTTTGTGGGCCAAACTCTGAAGTAAGGATCTAGAGAATATGGGATTGAAAGTATTATTACAGGAGTTAGCCTTAGATAGAAAGAGGAACACCTCTGCTCTGAGATCAGGTGGAATATAAAGTGGATGGAGATACAGATTAAGTTTGCAGGCAGGGCGGAGCAACTAAGCCCATGTGCCACAGCTACTGAGCCTGCGCTCTAGAGCCCGCCAGCCACAACTACTGAGCCCACGTGCCACAACTATTGAAGCCCGTGTGCCTAGAGCCCGTGCTCCGCAACAAGACAAGCTACTGCAGTGAGAGGCCCGCGCACCGCAACAAAGAGTAGCCCCCGCTCGCCGCAGCTAGAGAAAGCCCTCGCGCGTGCAGCAACGAAGACTCAATGCAGTCAAAATAAAAAAAAATTAAAAAAAAAAAGTTTGCAGGCAGGAAACATACCCGATAACCTTTGTTTTTTTCTGTGAAAAAGAAGTAAAGTGATTTTAAGAAAGACTTTGGGAATATTGTGAGCTTGAAGAAGGTGTGAAGGTTTAGAATAGTTACTAAAAAGAGAAGGAAAGTGAGTGAATTTGAGACATGTAATAATCACTGAAAAGTGAGGATTAGTGTGGTTATGGTGTCTGTAGAAATAATTGGGGCAAGGAGAGATTTGATTTAAAGAGATCAGTTATTTTTAAGATGATAAGGTAACCTAGAGGAGAGGTAATGAGGTCTGAAATAGAACAGTGGCCTTGAGAATAGAAGAGGAAGATGTGAATAATGGCCCCCTCAAAGATGTCCATGTGAACCTGTGATATGTTACTTTACTTGGCAAAAGGGACCTTTGTAGATTAAAATAGGGACCCTGGAGATGGAGAGATTATCCTGGATTGTAGGTCCTATGTAAACACAAGGGTCTTTGTAAAAGGAAGCAGGAAAGTCAGGGTCAGAAAAGGCCATGTGATGATAGAAGCAGAGGGAGAGAGGAAATGTGATGATGGAAGGACCATGAACCAAAGTCAGATGATGTGGGACCATGAACCAAGGAACGAACAGTCTTTAGAAGCTGGAAAGGGTAAGGAAACAGATTTTCCCAAGACTGTAGAAGGAACAAAGCCCTGGTGACATGTTGATCTTAGCCCAGTGAGACTGATTTTGGACTTTTGACTTCCAGAACTGTAAGATAATACATTTGTGTTGTTTAAGCCACTAAATCTGTGGATAATTTTTTACAGCAGGAATAGGAAACATACAAGGAATTATGGATGTAAGGGAATGTAGAGTTAGAATCAATAAAATGAGACAGTTGATGGCATGTGGTATGGGCAGCAGAAAACTGGGAAGATTTCTAAGCTGGATAAATGGGTAGAGGAGAGTGGTGAAATTAAAAATACAGAATGGCAGGGAGCAGATTTTAGAGGAAAGTGTTCACTTTGCATGTAAGTCTGGATTAGATACAGATTAGTTTTGAAACAAGGGGTAAATTTAAGAGGCTGCCATAGTACTGTTAAACTTAATAGAGCTGTTATAATACTAATGCATGGCAAATTTTACAGGAATATTTAGAGTTTTGACTGAGACAGTGACTAAAGGGATGATTGAGAGAGACCGGTTTTTGAAAAATAATACCACATATTTATATAGTGCTTGTTTTCACTTTGGGAATCATTCCCCCCCACCCCCCAGTTTGTTGAGATATAATTGACAAATAAAATTGTAATATATTTCAGGTGTCAACAGTGATGACTTGATATATATGTATACATTGTGAGAGGCGTCTCACAATCAAGTTAACAAATTCATCACCTCACATATTTACCTCTGTTTTTGGGGGGGGTAAGAATACTTAAGTTCAACTCTCTTAGCAAATTACTTCTAATTATACAACACTGTGTTATCAGCTATAGTCACCATGTTATATACATTAGGTTCTTAGACCTTATTCATCTTTTTTTTTTTAATATTTATTTATTTGGTTGCACTGGGTCTAAGTTGTGGTAGGTGGGCTCCTCAGTTGCAGCTCCAGGACTCCTTAGTTGCAGCTTGCCAGCTCCTTAGTTGCGGCACGTGGGCTACTTAGTTGTGGCATTCAAACTCTTAGTTGCAGCATGCATGTGGGGATCTAGTTCGCTGCCCTGGGCTTGAAGCCAGGCCCCCTGCATTGGGAGCATGGAGTCTTACCCACTGTACCACCAGGAAGTCCTGACCTTATTCATCTTAAAACTGAAATTTGTACCTTTTTACCAACCTGTCCCCATTTCCCCCATCCTCTAGCCCCTGGCAATCACCCTTCTCTTCTATCTTCCTTTGAGTTTGACTTTTTTTTTTTTTTTTAAGATTCTACATATAAGTGATACCATGCAGTATTTGTCTTTCCTGGCTTATTTCACGTAGCATAACACTCTCCAGGTTCATCTGTGTTGTCACAAATGGCAGGATTTCCTTCTTTTTTTAAGGCTGCATAATATTAAACACATGCCCACATTTTCTTTATCCATTCATCTGTTCATAAACACTTAAGATTGTTTCCATATCTTGGCTCTTATGAATAGTACTGCAGTGAACATGGGGGTACAGGCATATCTCGTTTTATTGTGCTTCTCAGACACTGTGTTTTTTACAAACTGAAGGTTTGTGGCAACCCTGCATTGAACAAGTCTGTTGGTGCCATTTTCCCAACAGCATTAATTTCTAAAATTAAGGTATGTACACTGTTTTTTTAGGCATAATGCTATTGCACACTTAATAGACTATAGTATGGTGTAAACATAGCTTTTTATGTGCTGGGAAACCAAAAACTTTGTGTGACTTGCTTTATTGCGGTGGTATGCCTGTACAGATATTTCTTTGAGGTAGTGATTTCATATCCTCCGGATGTATACCCAGAAGTGGATTGCCAATAGTTCTATTTTTTGACTTCTAGATTCGCTTCCACATGGTTTTCTATGGTGGCTGTGTCAATTTACATTCCTAACAACAGTGTACCAGGGTTCCCTTTTCTCTGCATTCTCACCAGCATTTGTTATCTCTTGCCTTTTGATAATAAACATTCAAGCAGGTATGTGGAGGTATCTCATTGTGGAATTGCATTTCCCTGATGATTAGTGATATTGAGCACCTTTTCAGGTACCTGTTAGCCATTTGGATGTGTTGCAAAGTCTCTTCAGGTCCTTTGCCCACTTTTAATTTTAAACAAATGTTTTTTAAAATTAACTAATTAATTAATTTTTGGCTGTGCCGCATGGCATGTGGGATCTTAGTTCCCTGATCAGGAATTGAACCCACACCCCCTGCATTGGAAGTACAGAGTCTCAACCACTGGACCACCAGGGAAGTCCCCTTTGCCCACTTTTTAATTGGTTCATTTGCCTTTTTTGCTCTCTGAGTTGTATGAGTTCCTTGTATATTTTGAGATTTATTTATTTATTTATTTTTGGCTACGTCCGGTCTTAGTTGCAGCATGCGGGATCTTTGTTGCATCGTGTGGGCTTCTCACTAGTTGTGGCATGTGGATTTTCTCTTCTCTAGTTGTGGCACACAGGCTACAGGGCGCGTGGGCTCTGTAGTTGTGGCACGCAGGTTCCAGAGCGCATGGGCTCTGTAGTTTGCGACACACAGGCTGTCTAGTTGAGGTGCGCGAGCTTAGTTGCCCCGCTTCATGTGGGATCCCAGCTTCCTGGCCAGGGATCGAACCCATGTCCCCTGCATTGTAAGGTGGATTCTTTACCACTGGACCACCAGGGAAATCCCCTTTGTATATTTTGGATATAAACTCCTTATCAAAAATATTTTCTCCCATTCTATAGGTTGATTTTTTGTTTTGTTGGTGGTTTCCTTTGCTGTGCATAAGTTTTTTAGTTTGATGTAGTCCCACTTGTTTATTTTTGCTTTTGATAAACCTTTGCCAAGATCAGTATCAAAGAGTTTACCCCTTTCTTTTTCTTCTAGGAGTTTTATGATTTCAAATCTTATGTTCAAGTCTTTAATCCATTTTGAGTTGATTTTTGTATGTGGTTTAAAATAGGGGCCCAGTCTTATTCTTTTGCGTATGGCTATCCAGCTTTTCCGATGCCATTTATTGAAGAGATCATCCTTTTCTCGTTGTATATTCTTGACTCCTTTGTAGAAAATTAATTGGCCATATGTGCATGGGTTTATTTCTGGACTCCAGTTTGTTCCATTGGTCCATGTCTCATACTGTTTTGATTACTGTAACTTTGTAATATACTTTGAAATCAGAAAGTTGATGCTTCTAACTCTGTTCTTTTTCAAGATTGCTCTTGCTGTTCAGGGTCTTTTGTGGTTCCATATGATTTTTAGGGTTTTTTTCCTATTTTTGTGAAAAATGCCATTGGAATTTTGATAGAGATTCCATTGAATTTGTAGATTACTTTGGGTAGTATGGACATTTTAATAATTCTTCCAATTCATGAGCATGGAATATCTTTCCGTATATTTCTTTTTCAATTTCTTTCATTTCCTTGGTTAAATTTATTCCGAAGTACTTTATTCTTTTTGATACTTTTATAAATGGGATTGTTTTCTTATTTTGTCTTTCCAACAGTTTGTCATTAATGTATAGAAACACTACTGATTTTGTATCCTGTAACTTTACTGAAATTGTTTATTCTAACAGGTGTTTGATGGAGTCTTTAAAGGGTTTTCTGTCTGTAAGTTCATGTCATCTGCAAACAAAGAACATTTTCCTTTTCACTTTTTGATTTTGATGCCTTTTATTTCTTTTTCTTGCCTAATTGCTATGTCTAGGACTTCCAATACTGTGTTGGATAAAAGTGATAAGAGTGGGCATCATTATCTTATTCCTGATCTTAGAGAAAAGTTTTCAGTTTTTCACTGTTGAGTATAATATTAGCTGTGGGCTTGTCATATCTAGCGTTTATTGTGTTGAGGTGTGTTCCTTCTGTGCTCAATCTGTTTAGTTTTTATTTTTATTTAATTAAATTTTTTTTTATTGGAGTATAGTTGATTTACAATGTTGTGTTAGTTTCTACTGTACAGCAAAATGAATCAGTTATACATACACATATCTCTACTGTTTTTTAGATTCTTTTCCCATATAGGTCATTACAGAGTATTGAATAGAGTTCCCTGTGCTATACAGTAGGTCCTTATTAGTTACCTGTTTTATATATATTAGTGTGTATATGTCAGTCCCAATCTCCCAATTTATCCCTCCCCCCCTTTCCCCTCTAGTAACCATATGTTTTGTTTTTATAGTGAAAGGATGTTGAATTTTATCAAACGCTTTTTCTGCATTTGTTGAGATACTCATATGATTTTTATCCTTCATTTTATTAATGTGGTATATCACATTTATTGCTTTGCATATGTTGAACCATCCTTGCATGGAAATCACTTTCATACCTTTATGGGGGCTTAGCAACAAGATTTGAATGGACATAGCTACTATTAGCATGTGAAATAAGCAGGGTAGAAAAACTAGGCTAAAAAATATTGTGCATAGTGACTACCATAGGAGACATCACATGCATTGAACGTTTCCACCATCCCAGAAATTTCTATTGGATACTGCTCTTACATATTATTTTATATAATGAGGGATTGAATATTATTATAGTAAAAATTTTAAGAATCACAGTTTGCTAATTAGGCACAATTGCAGAAGACCTGGACTCTTGGAGAGATTGTGTGATATGGTCGAGTGAACAGTACACCATGCTCTCTCTCTAAGGAACACTAACCGAATTAACAGTGAGCACTAACCAGTTGGGTTTTAGATACTGGATTTTTTATCCTGGTTCTGCTTTTTTTTTTTTTTTAATTTATCTATTTTATTTTATTATTTATATTTGGCTGCATTGGGTTTTCATTGCTGCCCGCAGGCTTTCTCTAGTTGCGGTGAGTGGGGGCTACTCTTCGTTGCACTGCACAGGCTTCTCATTGTGGTGGCTTCTCTTGTTGTGGAGCATGGGCTCTAGGTGTGCCGGCTTCGGTAGTTGTGGCACGTGGGCTCGGTAGTTGTGGCACGCAGGCTCGGTAGTTTTGGCACACGGGCTTAGTTGCTCTGTGGCATGTGGGATCTTCCTGGACCAGGGCTCAAACCCGTGTCCCCTGCATTGGCAGGTGGATTCTTAACCACTGTGCCACCAGGGAAGCCCCCTGGTTCTGCTTTGAGTTGTATGAATTTGCGAAAGCTTCTAAAAAGATTCTGTAATTTCTTTTTTTTTTTTAATTAAAAATTTTATTTATTTATTTATGACCATGTTGGGTCTTTGTTGCTGTGCACGGGCTTTCTCTAGTTGTGGCGAGTGGGAGCTACTCTTCATTGCGGTGTGTGGGCTTCTCATTGTGGTGGCTTCTTTTGTTGTGGAACACGGGCTCTGGGCGTGCGGGCTTCAGTAGTTGTGGCATGCAGCTGCAGTAGTTGTGGCTCGCGGGCTCTAGAGTGCAGGCTCAGTAGTTGTGGCGTATGGGCTTAGTTGCTCTGCAGCATGTGGGATCTTCCCAGTCCAGGGCTTGAACCTGTGTCCCCTGCATTGGCAGGCAGATTCTTAACCACTGCGCCACCAGGGAAGCCCCGTGATTCTGTAACATCTTAAAAACATTCAAAACAAACAAGAAACAGCTAATATATGGTCACTGTAAATTTTACAGCACAGAAATATTAGAAAAAACATTTTTAAAAAGAAGAAAAATCTTACCTATAAAACAAGGATGTGCTATCTACCATCCATTTAAGTTCTTTTTATAAGACATGACATAATTCATTATGTAGTCTTAGAGATCCACTTCTCTCTTACTCTCATAACTTTGTATGGCTGAAGTGTTAGATCATTAGTAAGAATAACCTAAACTTGAGTTTTGTGTTTTTATTTAATTTTAGATTCCCAAAATATGTTTGTTATAAATAGTAAATATGTAATTGAAATTGATTAGCAAATATGCAATACCTGAGAGAATACAAGTTTACTAGGGCAGGAAATTTGAAAAGTTAAGGAACTTTTTAAGAGAAATAGAAAAATTGGAGAAGAATGGAGTGTGTGTCTAGAAGAATTTCAGTTGGTTTAGGGATCAAATACCATAAAAATGTCATTTCTGAAATATATTTTATAGGTCAAAAATTTTTGTCTTTACTGATAACTTTCTTATCTAGATTCTGTGCAGAAGAGAATAAGAATTTAATAGGCCAGAGGAGTTACTTGTGTTGGGATTTTATCTTTGTATCTGTTTTCTTAAGTAAAGTTTACTGATTATAAATTTCTTAGTTAAATATTATTTCTGTGTCTGTATGAAGCTGATGACCAGAATCTTGCTAGTGTGGGAAAGTTAATTTAGGAAAAGTTCTGTGCTGTTACCTCTGATGAGACGGCAGTCTCTTTGCTTTCTCCTGCTGTGATCAGGTGATAGTAACTTGACATAGCAGTCTTATTTTGAGGTCCAGGATTCTGAAGGCAAAGGAAATTAAAAGTGTGGCCAAGTGTTTCATATTATGACACTTTTTGTTCCTATATTAAAGTTATCCAAGATATTTTATAACCAACTTATTACTTTATATTTAGCTAAACATTTCCTCTCATTTCCATGAATAGTTGTAAGCTCATTGATGATTTTTATGATTGATGTATATGAATATTTGTTAAGCAAGTGTTAGATTAAAATGTTTACTAAACCAGTGTTCCTGTTAACCTAAAATAATGTTACATAAATACTTTATGTAAAGTATGGGGTTGGAAACACTAGCTAAGTGCTGAACACTAATTGGCCCTATGTACATTTTGAAATGTTTCTGAAAGAATAAGGGAGAAGTTGAATTTGTATTTGAGTTTATCCTAAATCTAACCATCATTTGTCTTCATACTAGAATTGTAAAATGTATTGGATAATATATATGTAATATATTACATAATATATTAATGCCAAATATAAACAAAAATTTCTAGTTCTTCCTTTTCTCTTCCCACTTTAATTATGGGTTCTTAGGAATTTCTTTGCTTCATTTACCAAATCCCCTACAAAATTTCAATAAGAACTATCTCCATGGTAGTGTGTTAATGTGTTGAATGTGACTCTGCGTACTTTAGAATCAAAAGATCTGGGTTTAAGACCTGGCATACAGTTAGGTTCTAGAAGGTAACAGAATCCAACTCAGATGGTTTAAGAAACTTTAATGGAGGACTACAGAGATAGGGGTGGATTGAGAAAACTGACAAGGGATGTTTTCGTTAGTTACAGAGGGAAGCTCGAAGGGGCAAGGAAAATATAGTGTTATTAGAGCCTGGTGAGAGCTGTGGAGAAGGCAGTGTTTGACAGGAGCCATGGTGGTAGAGGGACAGATCTTCTGCCACAAAATGTGACCAATAGGAAGGAGGGAGCTGGAAAGAAAGAATCCAGCTTTTCGCTGCCTTCTGATCTGCCAGTGATGGATAACACTGGAACCCAGAAGATGCATCTGTTGAGGTCAGCCTCCTTTGGGCCCAGGGTAGGGCAGAAGAGTATTGGAGGGATGGGGTAGTGGCAGTAAGATAATAACCAGTACAACTACTAATGAGATTGGGATTTGACTTCAGGTAATATTTTAGATTCAAGTTTTATCTACAAACTGCAGATACTTTACTGGGGTTGATGTGAGCATTAAGTGAGCCATATCAAATATGTCAAAGTACTCTAATAGTGCCTTGGTCTTATATTTTTTTAAAGTTTTGATAAGGTGTGGATTTGAAAAGCTCAGCTTCATTTCTGTTGATGCTGTGCTGCATTTGTTTCATAGAAACTTTGGTTGCCACCATACTTTTGAATATACGTTAATTTTTGTGTTTTCCAGTGATTTTTGAGAAGTGAAATGAACAGTCATTGTTAGATAGTTCCCAAGATTTAGACTTTTTCTTACTGCCTAATGACAGGTTTCATTTTTTTCACTCTTGGTGTAGACAGAGCACTACTTACTCCTGAACTTATGCATGGGGGGCTTTTGAGTTGTAGAAATTGTCTCCCTGGTAAAAGTTTGGTCAGACTTCACCCTGCTACTTCTACCATTGGTGTTGTCCTTGTTGACTGCTTCTATTTTCTTGAGACAGCAGTAATGCCTTGTCATAGTTTTTCCTCCTAATTCTTACAGTATTTCTTTTCATAGAGATCTGCTTTCATCCAGCCCCATCTTTGAGCATTTGTAGGCCAGACTGAGATCAAGAGTCTATTTTCAGGAAAAGTATAACCAGCAGATAATATTCTACTTAAAAGCACTTTCTGCTTTTAAAAAATTCTCTCACAAAAACTATATTATGATTTGGAAATTAAGTAATTTCTATTTCATTTCACAGCCTCAAGTTAGGAGTTTTTGTACGCTTCAAACTGAACTTTTCTGAGTTACTGACTAAATCTTAATTATTTTCCACCAGACGGTCTGCCAAATCCCGAAGCAGAAGCCCATACTCATCTAGGCATTCAAGATCTCGTAGCAGGCACAGATTGTCTAGATCCAGAAGTCGTCATTCTAGCATTTCTCCTAGCACACTAACTCTGAAGAGTAGCCTGGCAGCTGAATTGAACAAGAATAAAAAAGCACGAGCTGCAGAGGCAGCACGAGCTGCAGAGGCAGCGAAAGCTGCAGAAGCTGCTAAGGCTGCTGAGGCCGCTGCCAAAGCTGCCAAAGCTTCAAACACTTCTACACCTACCAAGGGGAACACAGAAACTGGTGCCAGTGCATCACAAACCAACCACGTGAAGGATGTGAAGAAACTTAAAATTGAGCATGCACCTTCTCCCTCAAGCAGTGGAACTTTAAAAAATGACAAGGCAAAAACAAAGCCACCTCTTCAGGTAGCAAAGGTGGATAATAATTTGATTGTAGATAAAGCCACCAAGAAAGCAGTTGTAGTTGGAAAGGAGGGTAAATCTGCTGTTACAAAGGAGGAACCAGTATCTCTTAAAGAGAAAACCAAACCACTTACACCAAGCATAGGAGCCAAGGAGAAGGAGCAACATGTGGCTTTAGTGACCTCTACCTTACCACCCTTACCTTTGCCTCCCATGCTGCCTGAAGATAAAGATGCTGATAGGTAAGTGCAAAAAATTTTGTCAGTGACTGTTTAAAGAAAAATCTAAGTTTGAAATTATTTGACCCCACCAAAAAAATTTTATAATGACTGTTAGTAAGTGAATTAATTTTCTTTATTGTGTACAACTTAAAATGAAGCACATGGCTTGTAGGATGACAAAATTATAGCTTATGCTAAGAATTCCAGGTAAAAATTGCCATTGTCCTGGGATACAATGTATGTTTCAGCTTGAGCTTGAGAATTAGAAATGTTGGTATTTTCTTTGGCTGAGTATTCCTTGGTGATCCTACCGGAGATAGGACATTTTATGAGAGAGTCTGTCCTGGTTGATAATAGCGTGTGTCTTGGTTATTCTAAGTGTTTTCATTGGCCTTATAAATTTATTACTTTAGGTGGCTTTACGAATACATCACTTTTTAGTGTTTTATTGACTTAATTTTTTGCAATTAGAGATTAATTACATATTACGGAAATGTGTTTATGCTTTCCTTTAAATTGTTTACACATTTCTGCTGTGAATGTTGGGGGTGTGGCTTGTACTTTATTTTGAAACATTTTTAAGAGGATGAAGGTAAGAGTAAATGTAAATGCAGTTCTAAGAATGTTTCTCAAATGTATGCTAGGATAGAAGCTTTATGCTGTTGTGTGATATTTGCCAATTGACTTAAATTAACCTTTTTCATTCTTATTTTTATGAAGAAATTATAGCTGTTCCCCTCCCCTTCCCCTTTTTGTTAAAAAGCAACTATATGGTCAGTTTTCCTAGCTGACATCTGAGAATTTGAAAACAAGTGGATAGAAATTCCATGTGGGCAGGTCTTGCAAGTGCTCACTTTGGCCAGCATTATGACAATTTTAAAATTTCAAACAAACAGAAAATAAAGTATTGAATATAATTTCTGTGTTTCATGCCCTCTGAGGCATCTTTTTTCTACAATCAAAAATGTTGCTGAGGGACCC
This sequence comes from Aethalodelphis obliquidens, assembly GCF_003676395.1. Taxonomy (NCBI): domain Eukaryota; kingdom Metazoa; phylum Chordata; class Mammalia; order Artiodactyla; family Delphinidae; genus Aethalodelphis; species Aethalodelphis obliquidens. The sequence goes on from NW_020837971.1 coordinate 12,301,011, forward strand.
CATCCAATATGATCAGGTGTTATCCAGTTATACTATACTAATTGTGGTATTTGCAGGTTTGACTGTTCTCTAGGAACACCAAAGGGTCATAAGAGTAGTGATTTGTAATTTTGATGACTCCTGGAATGGGCTGTCCAGGACAGAGAGGCATGAATGCAGAATTGAGTCACTTCATTAGTGAGAATAAGCCAGTTGCTGAGAATCTAGTGATTCTGGACCAGTGAGACTGGTTGTTCTCTACTTTATTTTTCATATGTGCTACAGGGGTAAATTTTTAGTGGTGATGTTTTTAAGAATTCAGGATGTGCCCAGGTGACTGCTTATTAAGGAGGATATTCTTTGTGCCTCTGTTTTTAACAAGATGGTGGCACATTTCATACTTGGCCATTAACAAAATTTTTTTGACCCACCTTCTTTTCTGTCTTTTCTCTTTTATTGTGTCTTTGCTCTTTTTGCTTTGAAAGTGTTTGTATGTTTCAAGCATATTGAAGTTTTTTAAGACTCCTGAGTACTACTACTGACATGTGCGGCCAAAGATTGATTCAACATCACTTATAGCCACTCTTCTTTTTTTTTTTAATTTTATTATGTGTATATATTTTTAACATCTTTATTGGAGTATAATTGCTTTACAATGGTGTGTCAGTTTCTGCTTTATAACAAAGTGAATCAGCTATACATATACATATATCCCCATATCTCCTCCCTCTTGCGTCTTCCTCCCTCCCTCCCTGTCCCACCCCTCTAGGTGGTCACAAACCACCGAGCTGATCTCCCTGTGCTATGTGGCTGCTTCCCACTAGCCATCTGTTTTACATTTAGTAGTGTATATATGTCCATGCCACTCTCTCACTTTGTCCCAGCTTACCCTTCCCCCTCCCCGTGTCCTCAAGTCCATTCTCTACGTCTGCATCTCTATTCCTGTCCTGCCCCTAGGTTCATCAGAACCATTTTTTTTTCTTTTTTAGATTCCATATATATGTTTTGGCATACGATAATTTGTTTTTCTCTTTCTGACTTACTTCACTCTGTATGACAGACTCTCGGTCCATCCACCTCACTACAAATAACTCAATTTCGTTTCTTTCTATGGCTGAGTAATATTCCATTGTATATATGTGCCACATCTTCTTTATCCATTCCTCTGTCAGTGGACACTTAGGTTGCTTCCATGTCCTGTCTTATAAATAGAGCTGCAATGAACATTGAGCCACTCTTCTTTTTGATGCTCCAAATTTGATGGTCTGAAATTTCGCCAGTGGGAACTCCTTTATGCTAACTCCTTTGTCCTTTTGATATGACTCATTTTATTTTTGAGTGCTTCCTTGCTTCCTAGCCAAACAATATCTTTTAGGCTCGCTTTGAACTTTGCTTCTCTCCCAGCCCTGGAATCCATTACTCTCCGAAAATCATAAGATAGACTGTTAACTATATGTTTACATGTAATAAATCATTTTTTTAAAAATTAGGATCATACCATGCACAATATTCCTTCACTTCTTTTTTTTTTTTTATTTTAATGTGTTGGAGATCTTTCCAGGTTGGTAGAGATAGGTTCAATATTCCTATACATGGAAGTGGATGCATCACTCTCTTATTAACTATTCTGTTGATTAATGGATACTTAGATTTATAATTGTTTGCTATTAAGTTCTCCTTATACATTAATATTTTATGTACATGTGAGCAATTTTTATAGGATAGTTGTGAGGTCAAAGTATCCACATTTAAAAATTTGATGGAAACTGCCAAATTGAATCTTAGTAAGATTGTGTACCAATTTATGCACCCAAGTTTATGAAATTGCTTCAACTAACACTAAATATTGCCAATTTTGAAATGTTGAAAATCTTTACAATATGTGATTAATTTTGCATTTTTCTGGTTATTGAGCTATAGCATCTTTCTAAACACTTGTTGGCTTTATTTTTCAGTGAATTGCTTGTTCATGTTTTATACTGACTTTTCCTTAAGATTATTATCTTTTTTCTAATTGATTTATAGGTACTGCTTATGTTAGGGATCTTGACCTGTGCCTCTCACAGTCTGTTGCTTGTCTTTGAGACTTATTTTTGGTTTTGGCTACATGCGTGTTTTCCATTTTGAATGTAGTTGGATCTATAATTTTTCCTTTAAAACTTACAGGTTTAAAACATTTTTAAAGGTTAACTCACATCTCACAGAAATTTGTTTTTGGTTATTATATGTAGAAGAAAGACATGGTCTGATTATGTGCTCTCTCGCATCACCCCTGGACTAATAGATCAGTTGTTGCTAATGGCATTTACTGAATAATCTACCTCACTGATTTGTGGTGCCATATATAAAAATTCTTATAGATATCTGTGTGTTTCTGGACTCTATTTTCTATTAACATATTGTATTATTTCTTTGCCAATACTTTTTTGTTTTAACTTCTTAGGTGCATAGTATGTTGGCCCTCAAAGTCAGATTTCTATTATAGAAGTAGGTAGGTAATGTAAAAGTAAAGGGATGGAGTAAATTACTGGTTAGTGAATAACCCGGCCATTCAGCCTCAACTTCAACACTGTTATAAATGAACTTGGGCCCAGTGTTGGCATTTTTTGCCCTTAGTCTTAGACAGATTTTATGATCATTTGGCTTGTCTTGCTTGATTTTTGTTTGGGGCTTGGTTAAATGCAATGATTAATTTGGAGACTGACAGATTTACAGGATTAGAGTTTCCCATATGAAAACATCATTTCTTTTCATTCATTCTGGTCTAGTTTTATGTTCATCAGCCATATGTTTTAATTTTCTTCTCTTGGTCTTATACATTTCTGGTTAAGGCATTTTGTTGTTTTTTGTTTCTGTAGTATATGGAGACTTTTAAAAACTCATCACATACCCTATTTGGTTATTGCAGGTATTCAGTGAAAATATAATGTGTTTAATTATATAGTGTTATTTTTTGAAACTAATATCTCATTTCTCTTAAGTCTGGGAGCCTTGCTGAATTTGGTAGTTCATATAATGATATATTTGAATATAGGCAGTCTTTTAAATGTTAAATTATAAGTAAAATTAAGACTTCTAGTCTCCCCTCCCCCCCATTGATTTGAATTTTTGGACAAATGCAAATTTTGGACTGAGGTCTAATTACAAGTTAGAGACTACAGTTCTCTAAATAAATTATTTTAAATAGAATTATTTTCAGACAGAGTTCAAGTGGTACCTTTTCTAGAAAGAAGCTTTTACTGTCTTTCAGTCCTGAGTTAGCTACCCTTTAGTACCATATTACTCTGGAAATTAGTCTGTACAGTACTTTATCCTGCTGCTTTCTGATGCCTCCAAAAGACTGTAACCTCCTTTCTGAGAGGAACTGTATGTATCTTAATGTATTTGTGAATTGTTTTGTTGTTAAACTATAGTGCCTATGTAATACCTAGCACATAGACGTGTATAATGAATATTTGTTGAATGGAGGGACATGAAAATTGAAAAGTGGGCTATATGACACCATTACTATAAAAATACAACTGCAATCCAATTTCCTTTTGAGCTTGTTTTCCCTATTAAAGATTACTTTCTAGTAACATGGGGTTGTGAAGGAAAGTCACAATTTTATTGATAAATAGTTTTTATCAGATGGTATTAAAAGACCGTATATTGTACAATAATATTAAAGTCCAACATGAGTAGGAGAAGTTATAATTAAAATGAAATGATTTATATTGTTAACATCATTAGTAGTTTCTGACCACAGTAGTGTAGTTTCACTAAAGTTTTTAATTCTGGGACTCATAACTGCTATGAAAGTATGTGAAGTCCAAATTTTATTATCATTGTAATATTCTCTTTCAACATGTTATATTGTTAAACAGATTTTGTAGTGTCTGAGAGGTTTAAAATAATCAATTACCAGGTTAAGATACAGTTAAAAAAATCAGAGGTCTTAATACATTCAAAAAAGTATAAAACTAACTGAGCTTAATTTTCACCTGTAATTCTGATAAGCTAGAGCCTTAAAAAATTTTTTAAAGAATCATTGTCCAATTCAGGAAAAATTAATTCTGAAAAGGGATGAAGCTAAATTTGTTCTTTGTAGTTATTTAAATGGGCCAGATAAATAATAGCATGTGGTTTATTTATTTCTTAAAACAAAATAGCTTTTTGTCTGTCTACCAGAATCAAACCAAATGCTATTATAAAACTAATGAATTTTCCCATAAAGCATGACTAGTTGACTTTCAGTTTTAATTTACAGTTTTATAGTAATTCTATATCTTTTTAAAAAATAGCCTATTTTTTAGAACAGTTTTAGATTTACAAAAAAGTTATAATGATATTACAGAGGGTTCCCATATACCCTCCACTCAGTTTCTTCATTATTAACATCTAGCATTATTAGTATGGTACATTTGTTACAATTAATGAACCAATATTGATACATTATTAGTAACTAAAGTCCATACTTTGTTCAGATTTCCTTAGTTTTTATCTAATTCTGTATCATTTTTGCCCCCAAATTTTATATTTTTGCAGTTGAATATAGTATATTATTTTAGCTGGAAAGTAAAGAAACTCGGTTTAGCCTTTGCCATTGTGTGCTATATAAATGCATTTTTATTTCTCAATGAAATAAATTTTTGTGTTTTATTTGTCTGACTCCTTTCTTTTTAGCTTACGAGGAAATATTTCAGTAAAAGCAGTTAAAAAAGAAGTAGAAAAGAAACTACGATGTTTACTTGCTGATTTACCACTGCCCCCTGAGCTACCAGGAGGAGATGATCTCTCAAAGAGTCCAGAGGAAAAGAAAACAGCAACACAGTTACATAGTAAAAGGAGGCCTAAGTATGTGCTTGCTTTCTACCTGCTCTTAAATTGGCCAGAGATGATTCTGGATCATCATAAAATTATAAAGTCCAAAATTAAGATTTAAAATAATAAAAAGTGTATTCTTTCAACTTAAGTATGTGAATAACTTTTATTGGAGCTTTGAAAAAAGTTTTTTTTCCTAATTGCCTGAGTACTTATTCAAAATGACTCATAATACCAAATTAAATTTTCCCTCTCAGTTTGTAATGTATTAATTTCTTGGGATATTATATATGTTGAAGAAAATTTCTATAATTAAGATATTTAAAAAACAAATATTGAAATTGGGCAAGGTGGAAATCAGCATTCAGTGAGCCCAGACAAAATTAGTAATGGGCAAGCTGCTATGTTTTCCTTTGCTTTTATTTGCTCCCATAACTAAATGCATTCTTGATTTTGCAAGAGGTGGAGTGGAAGAAGGTTTGAAATCTGTATCCTAAATTAGCTTCAAGTAAGTGCCTAGAGATAACTCTTTCCCTTGAAACCTGTTCATCAGTTAAGGGCAGAGGGAGAATGATGATTCCTTTTTTTATTTCTGCTTAACCAAGGGAAAGTGTAAGTAAGACTTTGAGTTAGATCTGATTTTAGAATTGCTGTTTCAGGTAGTGTCTAGTATAAGAATATGAGGTGATTTTCTAGTGTGGAGTAGAAAGCTAGAAAACTTTAAAAAGAGTCTCTCCTTGAGTATTGTAGCTTTATTCCTTTACTTAAATTCTCTTACCTGCCCGAATATTAAGATACTACAAAATTACATTCTTTTTGAAGAATATCAAATATTTGTTATATATAATACATACTTAAAGTGTAGATTCCTAAGGGTAGATAATATTAATATTTTTATACTCTCTTAGACTGAAAATCTTTCTGGTGCTTCCATTTTTAAGATAATTTTATCTAGCCATAAGTCTAAATTTGTCAGTACGCTTTATGGTTAGATTTTTGGTAATGTTCATTATTAAACTTCTGGTTTTTGAAAGCAGATAAATATATACACATTGTCAATGAATGAAAAAATACTCTGGAGGTTGTTTAGAGAACTTTGAATCTTTGAACTGGTGTTGGTTTTGTCCCCTCACTGAAAAATTATATTGTATTTCTGAAAGTCCTTCATACAAACTTCATTACTTCTCTTTCCCACTTTAAGTGTTAGTCTACAGAAGGAGAGTCAGTATGGATAAATACCTTGACTTTCAAGATAATTTATAATACCACCTCACGGTGTTGCCTGTCTTAGATGATCACAAGTATGCAAGGGTGAGGGCAAATAAATGGTTTAAGATTGGGTATGGAGGGTGGATATTGAGTATTAAACAGTTTATTCACTTTGCTTGATTGTATATAAAAACTTCAGAACTATATTTGATAGAATATGTGGGCCTCGCTATGGTGAAATCAAAGAAAAAGACATTGACTGGGGAAAACGCTGCGTGGATAAATTTGATATCATCGGAATTATTGGAGAAGGTACCTATGGACAAGTTTACAAGGCCAGGGATAAAGACACTGGTAAGAATGCCAAATGCTTTGGATCTTTGGGCCTATGGAATGTGCTTAATTCATGTTTCTCTTCTAATGTATAACTTGAGGAATTTTCAGAAAAAAAAAGTTAAATTTGAATTTATCATGGTATTGTTTCATCTTGTTTTTTGTTTCATTTTATGTATGCACTTATGTAAGATATGAGTACATGTAATGGGGTGTATATACATACGTGGTTTTTTGTTTTGTTTTTTTTTTTTGGCTGCATTGGGATCTTCGTTGCGGCATATGGGATCTTTCATTGTGGCGCGTGGGCTCTTTGTTGCGGCATGCAGGCTTGTCTCTGGTTGTGGCGCGCAGGCTCCAGAGCGTGTGAGCTCAGTAGTTGCAGCACACGGGCTCTCTAGTTGTGGTGTGCGGGCTCCAGAGCACACAGGCTCAGTAGTTGGGGCATGCCGGCTCAGTTGCCCCATGGCATGTGGGATCTTAGTTCCCCAATTGGAAGACCGATTCTCCTCCTTTTTTTTTTGTATTTAATAAATTTATTTATTTTATTTATTTATTTTTGGCTGCATTGGGTCTTGGTTGCTGCGCGCGGGCTTTCTCTAGTTGCAACGAGAAGGGCTACTCTTCGTTGTGGTGCGTGGGCTTCTCATTGCGGTGGCTTCTCTTGTTGCGGAGCATGGGCTGTAGGCGCGCAGGCTTCAGGAGTCGTGGCTCGCAGGTCCTAGAGCGCAGGCTCAGTAGTTGTGGTGCATGGACTTAGTTGCTCCGTGGCATGTGGCATCTTCCCAGAGCAGGGCTCGAACCCACGTCCCCTGCATTGGCAGGGGGATTCTTAACCACTGTGCCACCAGGGAAGCCCCGGAAGGCTGATTCTTAACCACTGGGCCACCAGGGAAGTCCCCTGAGAGAAAGTTTTAAAAGGCCTTGGGGCAGAGGAAAAAGTAACTGTGTTAGACGCCATGTATTTTACTAATAAATGGAGCTTAGAGTCAGTGTTTAATCTTTATTTATAATTTCTTGTTGAAGTAAACCAATAGATAAAATAGCATAGGTGTTTGAGGGCACTTAGTATAAGCGAGGCTACCTTATGCATAGAAACTCTGAAGGCAGTTATAGCATGCAGCAGTAAAGTAATATTTATCATGATGATTCTGCATTATCAAAAGAGATTAAATTATAAAACAAGGAATCATACATTTTAGATTTCTATTAAAAAATCAAGTAATTTTTAATGATTAAAAGGAAAAATGTCCTTCCTTTGGAAAATTTGTAAGTACAGAATTCCTTCTTTTTCCCCTACAAAGAAGTGGAATGAACAAACTTCTGTTACAGTGAATTTTTTCTTATAATAGGATTTGTGTGTGTTTCAATATTTAGATTATCTGATACAAAACTCACTCATATGTAAATTATGAGGCCATTTAGTGTTGTGGGAAGAGCACATAGTTTTGAGAGAGCTAAACCAGATTTTGAATCTCAGTTTTACTACTGGGTAACTGGGCATCTTTGGACAGGAATAGATCTGGGCATATTTTCTTATCTGCACAATGTCCAGAGTTTTCTCATCTGTTCAGAGAGATTTTATGCATGTATAAGCATATTAGGTATATTTAGCCTCCCCTCTTCACTTTTTAAAAAATGGCAGTGTAATATATCTACTCTTTGTTATCTAGCTTTTTTCATTTAATATATCTTAGTGTAAAATAACAGTGCATATAGACCTACTTTATCCTTTTTAACAGTTGTATAATATTCCATAGTTTGATAAATATCCCTTAATTTATTTAACCAGAGACTTTTTGAACCATAAATATTATAATTTGGTATATTGGAAACTAAAATATATTTTGTGGTTTGTAATTTCAAGAGGTAGGAACTGAAATTATGAATTAAAATAAAAATTTAGGGAATTCCCTGCTGGTCCAGTGGTTAGTACTCCACGCTTGTACTGCAGGGGGCATGGATTTGATCTGTGGTCAGGGAACTAAGATTCCCACAAACTACCTGGTGCAGCTGAAAAGAAAAAATAAAAATAATATTAAAAAATAAAATAAAAATTTTAAATGTTACTTAGTTTTGTCAGCTGGTAACCTGATTTTATTTACTTTTCTAATAGGAGAAATGGTAGCCTTAAAAAAAGTACGCCTGGATAATGAAAAGGAAGGCTTTCCCATTACAGCAATTCGAGAAATTAAAATTCTCCGGCAGCTTACCCACCAGAGTATTATCAATATGAAGGAAATAGTGACCGATAAAGAAGATGCTTTGGATTTTAAGAAGGATAAAGGTATGTGTGCATATTTACATAACCAATTCTGTGTATTCATGATTTTGCTAACTTATAGATTTTGATATTGACCATTTGAGGATTTATTAGGTACATTAAAAATATTGCCTTAATATCAAACTCTATTAAAAATTTTTTTAATTTATTTTATTAAACTATAGTTGATTTACAATATTGTATTAATTTCTGCTGTACAGCGAAGTGATTCAGTTTTACGTATATATATTCTTTTTCATATTCTTTTCCATTATGGTTTATCACAGGATATTGAATATAGTTCCCTGTGCTATAAAGTAGGACCTTGTTGTTTATCCATTATATTTGTAATAGTTTGCATCTGCTAATCCCAAATTCCCAATCCATCCCTCGCTCCGCCTTCCATCCTCCTAGGTAACATCATACTTATTGGTATTACAGATGAAATATTCACTAGCAATATTTTTTTGGGGGGGCCTCAATATATAATTTTTAGTCTTTATTTTTTAGTGATTGAGAAGCAGTTTATAGTAGTATTAGAATATATTTACCTTACATTTTTAATGTTATAATGTCTCAACATACAAGGAAACTTTGTGGTAGGCATATGTATTATTTCTAAAAGTATGGCGGCAAAAATGTTAACCTGAAATTGCTTTTGATAATCTATAGTGGTATATTGTTGGCTTTTAGCAAAAAAAAGCTGAAAAGAAATTAGTGTGCTTTTTAAAGTAGCTAACATAGGGTATTTGATGGGTGAAAGAAATGCTCTACCTCCAGCAGGTTTTAGATCTTTAGAGTAAGATTTTGGAACTAAGGTTGACTCCCTTATAGTCAGTGGTTTTCAAAGAGCAGAATTCTTTTTGAAACTAAATCTAACATAAAACAGATTAAAAAGTAGGTATGTTCTGATTGAACATGGTACTTAGCCTCCTCCCATCCCCAGCTATACGCATCCACCATCTTATTCTTCTGGGGAACACAGTAGAAAAATGATTGTTGTTATGTATGGTAACCATTTTTTATGAAGGAACCTCTGTTTGAAAGTATTCTGTATGCCCTATGGAGATCATCAGAATCATCTTTTTAATTGATATAACTTCCATTAGTTTTTTTCCCACAATAAAGCCCATATTTCTTAGTCTGACTTTGAACTGGGTTTGTCTTTTTCATGTTATTTTTCACTACTTCTTATTGTGTAGTAGAAAGGTTACCTGTTTGACTTGGGTTAGAATGTCTGGGGTTAGAGCCTTAGCTTTTCAGCAAGGCCTTTAGCCCTTCTGAGCCTGTTATTTCTTTACCCATTAAAGGGAAACATTATTTCTCTTACTGTGTAGTGAGAATTAAATTAAGATTTTATGCATGAGGGTGGTGTGCAAATACTGTTTTTCATTAATCTTGTTCTATAGCCAAATTAATATAGTTGCTTTTCCTCCACATACCCTGGACCTCTGTTTTCGTGATCTGTGTGATCATATCCCTGTTTATTTCTCCAACCTCAACCCCAATCCAGTTTTTCTCATTGCTCACCAAACTCCATTCATATCGCTCGTTTGAGTCATCAGATATGCCAGTGCACTTCTCTGCCCTGAAGCCTTTCTTTACACTGGGCATACACCTCTCCAGCCCCAACACACACACACACACACGCACGCACGCACGCACGCGTGCGCACGATTTAAAAGGCAAATTTCTCGTTCTCTAGCTCTCTGCCTGAATGTTGCTTTATTCATTAGTGAGGTCTTACCTGACCAATCTTCCCACTTTCCACCACAGTGGCCTTAAGAAAACATGGTTAAGTGGTTTCACCATGGGTATATTTTTGTGCAGAAACCTATAGATGCTGAAGGAGCTTCCTCTGAAATAATCGAGGGAATGCAGGCGAGACAGACAAACTAATTCTAAATTTTTTTCCTAATGTTTTCATCTTCAAGCAGTTGCATTTCTTTTTACTCTCTTTGAGGGAATCTTTGAACTATTTTGTCTGTTTCTCAGTCTTTTTATTGTTAGTGTGAGGTATAAGAAAACATTTCCTATACCTCTAGGTCTTTAGTTTCTGCGTGGGATGCAGTTACTTGTATTAATTTCAGTAGTCTTGTGTTCATACTTCCCTGTTCATAAGGTCTTTGAACTAGACTGTTAATTATTTTGCAACAGAAGCTTTGCTTTGTTATTTTCTTCTTTCCACTGAGGATTATGAATTTACAGAAAAATGATTTCTGAATGAATGTAATAATATTCAATGAAAAATTTTAATGCAGTTTATAATTCTCTGGGTAGAGGACACTTTTTGTTTGGCAGTTATATGCAGTATAAAGTAAAATGTTAGTCATTGATCTCCATATCAAAATGTAAATATTTAGTACTCAGATGAAAAACAAACACTGAAATAATGGTATCACTACAACAAAATAGTATTTTGGTACTTAAAATTAACATAATATCCTGGGTAACGAAAACCAGTATTAAAATTACTTTGTACAAATTAAGTTCGCTGTAATGCTCTCAATACTAGTGTTTGTTTAATGAGGGAATTTGAGTAATCTTTTAATTTGGAATTTTTCTAAATATCAATAAAACAGTTTTCTATAGTAATGCTTATGGTAGAGTGTCATTATATGGTTGAGGGAAGCAGTCTTAAATGTCACTTTCTCTGTAGTCTCTTGATTCTCACATGGTGCTCCCCTATGCTTGCATTCCATGTTATACACAGTTCTATAACGATATTTTCTATTTCAACTTAGTCATTATGTTTTCATCTCTTATTCCTATTGAAGTGCCTGCCTGAGGACAGAGACTGAGTTTTATTCTACTTTGTGTTCATAGTGTGCAGCACACAGTAGGTTATCATTAAATTTTGAATAAATGAATGAATGAAATACAAAGCTGAGAATGTTCTGTGGAGTAGATAGAAAGTTAAAGATGGGTGCTATTTGGATAAGTAGGGAGGAGGCCATTCTAATTCATAATTGTCATAACGTGTTTTATGAGGCAATGAAAAATTGGCATATCCCCTAAAAAAAAAGTCTTGCTTCAAAATTATCTTGCCTGCCTCATTTTCTTAAAAATCTGAATTCATTCCCATAATATAGAACTGCTAATATTTTGTGGGTTTTGTGATGAGAGCATTGTTGATCGATTTGTTCGTTCTTTCCGTACATGTTTATTGTGCCAGTTCTAGACTTGGGCTGGCCAATACAGTAGCCACTAGGCAATATGTTTATTTAAATTTAAATTAATTAAAATTAAATAAAATTAAAAGTTCAGTTCCTTAGTTGCATTAGCCACATTTCAGGAGCTCTGTAGTTATACATTACTACTGACTGCATTTTGGATAGTGCAGCTGGAACGTTTTCATCAAATCAGCAAGTTCTAATAAATAGTGCTTGAGATACACAAGGTAAAAAAAAAAATCTGGTCCCCGACTCAACCGAGTTTCTGGGAACCAGGTGTATCAGTACTTGCTAGAACTAAACCAGACTAATATATGAATGACAGGCTTTTTTCTGCCCAGAAGTTTTCCCTTATTGTTAACTCTGTTAATCTGTAATTGCCAGGATTTCAGTTGTAGGTGTTGAGTTTCAAAAAAAAGAGAAAAAATTTAATGCAGGCTGTGGGATCTACCAAATAAGCAAGAGAACTTTGTTAAGGAGTCTGTACCTACCAACTGTGTACTGTGTCTTCTTTTTTTTTTTTTCCTACCTTAAAAAAAAATGAACTTGCAGGTTATTTTATTAAAGATAAAATTTTCCTGTGATGGTGGGGCCTCCAGCAGCATGTTGAGGCAGGATGGAAAGTCACTTGTAAGTTTAAATTTTTTGTATACTGGGGGCTGCCTATATTATGTTATTCATTTTGTCATGTAAAAGATAAAACTTAGTCTCAGTTGTACAATTTATTTGTATCTGATATTTTATGTGAAGTTTCCAGTTAAGGCTCTAGGCCAGGGATGTGTAGTTTTAAGATCCTATACCCTCTTTTTGTGCAGTAGTACTATTATTTAGAATTAGTAACTTTTTTTGAGTGGGGCAGGGAAGGAGAAAGAAAAATGTTAGACTTTCTTTTCTTGATTATAAAAGTGATGTTTATTGTTATAAATTTGGAAAATAAAATGACCCAGATATTATCACTATTAAAATTTTCTATATTTTTCCTAATGTGTCTTCTCTCATATTTATGATTATTTATTCCCAAGCTGAGGTTCTGCTTCTTTCATTAATAACATGCTTTTTTATTGGAATAATATGTCACTTGGATGGACCATATTTCATTCCTCCATTGTTGCATATTTAGGTTCTTTCAGGCATTTCAACTACTGTTTTCTATATTGAAGTGTTATACTGGGAAATTCTAGCAGTGATTTGTAGCTATTCGTATACCTTTAACCAGACAAGGGACTTTATCTGCTAGAAAAAGTCCTAACCAATTCTGAATTATAGGTTTGGTGAGAAATGAAGTAGTGAGTGAAGTAGTGAGCGATAAAGATCCTGTATAATGAGCATATATAATCCTAGCAGTCAGTGAGTCCATAGACATTGGAACCAGATTTCCTTCCTAGAATATGTCCTTCTGCATAAAACTTTTATTCACATCTGATTATTCCCTTAAATTGATTATAGAAATGGGATTATTAGGTCAAAGAATTTGAACTTTGCAATTTCTTAACACACATTACCAAGTTGTTTTCTAGAAGGGATGCGCCGGTTTACACTCTCAAATGTAGAGCAGGAATAGAACAGTCTAGGAATAGAAGGGAACTGCCTCAACTTGTTAAAGGGCCACTATGAAAAATAAGGATGTCTGCTTTTGCCACTTCTGTTCAACATTGCCAGGGAAATAAGGTAAGAAAATGAAATAAAAGGTAACCAGTTGGAAAGGAAGAAGTAAAACTATCTCTAATCAGTTTGTGTGTGTGTCTGTGTGTGTGTACACATACACACAATATAGAAAATTCTATGTAATCCACTAAAAAACTCTTAGAACTAATAAATGAGTTCAGCAAGGTGGCAGGATACAAAATCAATATACATAAATCTGTTGTAGTTCTGTACACTAGCAGTGAACAATCTAAAGTGAAATTAAGAAGACTTTAATTTATAATAGCATTAAAAAGAATAAAATATCTAGGAGTAAATTGACAAAAGAAGTGTAAGGCTTTGTACCTTGAAAGCTACAAAATATCATTGAAAAAAAATTAAAGAAAACCTCAATAAATGGAAAGACATTACAGGTTCATGGATCAGATGCATACTATTCCCCAAATTGATCTACATATTCAATGCAGTCTCTCACAGAATCCCAGCTAGCTTCTTTTCAGAAACTGACAAGCTGATCTTAAGATTCATATGAAAATTCAAGAGGTAAAATTGTCAAAAAAATTTAGAAAAACAAAATTGGAGGACTCACACATAGTGATCTCAAATCTTACTACAAAACTAGAATGATCAAGACTGTGTGGTACTGGCTTTAGGAAAACATTTAGATCAGTGGAATAGAATTGAGGGCTTAGAAACCAACCCTCATATTTATGGTCAGTTTATTTTTGATGAAGATACCAGCACAAGTCAGTGGAAAAGAACAGGCTTTTCAACAATCAATGCTGGGTCAAGTGGATATACACATGCAAAAGAATGAAATTGGATCCCTTTCTCACATACACAGTAATTAACTAAAATGGATCAACGATCTAAATATAAGAGCTAAAATCACAAAACTCTTAGAAGAAAATGTAGGAGTAAATTTTCATGATGTTGGATTAGCCAAAGCCTTCTTTTTTTTCTTCTTTTTGAAAATATTTATTTATTAATTTTATTATTTATTTGGCTGCGCCGGGTCTTAGTTGTGGCATGTGGGATCTTCTAGTTGCGACATGTGGGCTCTTAGTTGTGGCATGCGGGATCTAGTTCCCTGACCAAGGATTGAACTTAGGCCCCCTATATTGGGAGTGTGGTGTCTTAACCACAGGACCACCAGGGAAGTCCCTCCAAAGCCTTCTTAGTTATGACAAAAAAAGCAGAAACTATAGGAAAAAAATAGATACATTGGACTTCATCAAAATTTAAAACTTTTGTGTTTTGGTGGACACCGTTGGGAAAGTGAAAAGACAGCTCAGAATGGGAGAAAATATTTATAAATCATGTATCTAAGGGGCTTGTCTCTATAATATATGAAGAACTCTTACAACTATATAATAAAAAAGATAGCCTGTTTAAGAAGTAAGCAAAGGATCTCAAAAGACATTTTTCCAAAGAAGATATACAAATGGCCAATAAGCATATGAAAAGATGTTCAGTATCATAGTCATTAGAGAAATGCAGATCAAAACTGCAATGAGATACCATCTTATACACACTGTCAGATGGCCATAATAAAAAGGAGAAGTATTAACAAGTGTTGGGGAAGATGTGGAGAGATTGGAAGACTCATACATTCTGGTGAGATTGTAAAAAATGGTACAGCTACTTTGGAAAACAGCCTGACATTTCCTCAAAATGTTATGTGTAGATACCATGCTACCTAAAACTTCTACTCTTAAGGATATATCCAAGAGAAATAGAAACATGTCCACACAAAAACCTGATACCAATGTTCATAGCAGGATAATTCACAGTAGTCCCAAAGTGTAAACAACCCAAATGTCAATCAGTTGATGAATAGATAAACAAAATCTGGTATATTCATACAGTTGAATATTATTCTGCCACTAAAAGGATTGAAGTACTTACACCAACAAATTGGATAACTTAGATGAACTGGACACATTTGTAAAGACACACAACCTACCAAGAATCATGTAGAAATAGAAAATCTGAACAGACCAGTAAAGGGATGACTCTGTAATAAAAAATCTCCAACAAAAAAAAGCCCAGTACCAGATGGTCTTACTGGTGAATTCTACCAAACTTTTAATGAAGAATTAACACCAGTCCTCTCCAGACTATTCCAAAACACTTCAAACTCATTCTGTAAGGCCAGCATTACTCTGGTACCAAACCTAGGCAAAGACTACAAGACAAGAAATCTATAGACCAATAATTTTTCTGATGACTATTCAGCAGACTAAATTCAGCAGTGTATTAAAAGGATTATACATTATGACCAAGTGAGATTTATTCCTGGAATGCAAAGATGATTCAATATATGAAAATCAATCAGTGTAATACACTACTTTATTACAGTGAAGGGGGAAAATCTACATGATGATCTCAGTAGAGCATTTGACAAAGTTTAACACACTTTCATGATAAAAACACTCAACAAACTGGGAATAGAAGGAAACTGCATCAACATATTAAAGGCCATATATGAAAAGTCCACAGCTAATAACATCATACTCAGTGGTGAAAGACTAAAAACTTTTCTAAAGTCAGGTAGAAGACAAGGATATAGTTTTCCCAAGCTATCCGAAAGTAGAGTGTTCTTGTAAGCTCAAATGGCATAAAGGGAAGAAGCAATTACCTTAGGACATATCTTGCTAATGGAATCACAAAATAAATTGAAATAAAGCACAGGTGCTCACAGACACAGTTCAAAGTTATGATGGCTTGATGCTGAGTGTAGTTGCCAGGGAGGGGGCTTGGTAGTGCCACTCTCACTGCTTAGGGTACATGCTGCCTCTATAACAGCTCACTGCAAAATCAACACTGAATGCTATTTTTGCTTTTTACCTTTCTTTTGTAAAAGCAAAATTCCTCTGATTTCTTTTGATTAGCGAAAACAGATACTGATGTAGGTCTGTCATAAAAGCAAAGTGGCATAAAGCAGACTTTCCAGAAATGGGGGATACCTGTACCTGCTTTTGTTGCTTCTGTTCACAATAGTGCTGGAAGTCCTACTCAGAGCAAATAAGCAAGACAAAGAATAGATGCCCAGATTAGAAAGGAAGAAATAAAATTACGTCTGTTCATAGACAGAATGGTCTTATGCGTAAAAAACCCTAAAGATTTCACATACACACACACAAAGTTAGAATTAATAAATGAATTCAGCAAAGTAGCAGGAAACAAAATTAACATGCAAAAATCAGTTGCGTTTCTATACTCTTAACAGTGAAAAATCTGAATAAGAAATGAAGAAAACTTCCATTTACAATAGCATCAAAAATAATAAAATACTTTGGAATAAGTTAATCAAGGAAATGAAAGTATTGTACACTGAAAATTACAAAACAAGAAGTTAAGGATGACACCAGTAAATTACAGATATTTGTGTTTATGGATTAGAAGACTTAATAGTGTTAAGATATCACTACTACTCAAAGTGATCTACAGATTCAGTGCAACTCTTATGAAAATTCCAACGTTGGTTTTTGCAGAAAAAGGTTTATTTGCTTTATGTAATTTTAAAAGTATGTAAAATATCAAACATATACATAAATTTAAAAATGGTATAATGAAATAACATTCCATGTACCCACTGCCCACCTTTAACAATTATCAACTCATGGCCAATCTTATTTATATATAATCCCATATCACAGTGATCTAAACTACAATCTTGGGCTTCCCTGGTGGTGCAGTGGTTAAGAATCCGCCTGCCAATGCAGCAGACACGGGTTCGAGACCTGGTCCGGGAAGATCCCACATGCTGCAGAGCAACTAAGCCCGTGTGCCACAACTACTGAGCCTGCGCTCTAGAGCCCGTGAGCCACAACTACTGAAGCCCGCATGCCACAAGTACTGAAACCCGCGTGCCTGGAGCCCATGCTCCGCAACAAGAGAAACCACCACAGTGAGAAGCCTGCGCACTGCAACGAAGAGTAGCCCCTGCTCGCTGCAACTAGACAAAACCCATGTGCAACAACAAAGACCCAGTGCAGCCCCACGCAAAAAAAAAATTTAGGCTATTATCACAAAAGTAAAAATAAAAACAACAGAAAATAAAAACAGAAAATAACAAGTGACAAGATGTGGAGAAGTTGGAACCCTTGTTCTTTGCCAGTGGGAATCTGCAACAGTAAAGCTGCTATGGAAAATGATAACGGTGATTCCTCAAAAAATAGAATTACAATACCATATGATCCAGCATTTCCACCTTTGGGTTTATACTCAAAAGAATTGAAAGCAGCATCTTCCAGAGATTTTGTACCCCATGTTTATAGCAGCATTATTCACAGTACCCGAAAAGGGGAAAGCAACCCAAGTGTCCTTGGATTCATGTATTGATAAGCAAAATATTTATATGTAATAGAGTATTATTCAGTCTTAGGGAGAGGATTCTGACATATGCTACAACACGGATGAAGCTTGAGGACATTATGCTAAGTGAAATAAGCCAGTCACAAAAGGACCAGTATTGTGTGATTTCACTTCTGTGAGGTACCTGAGGTAGTCAGATTCATAGAGACAGAAAGTTGAATGGTGGTTACCAGGGAGGGAGGTGAGAATGGGGAGGTATTTATTGTTTAATGGTTGCAGAATTTCATTTTTGCAAGATGAAAAGAATTCTGGAAATAGATGGTGGTGATGGTTGCACAACAGTGTAAATAAGCTTAATGCCACTAAACTGTACATTTAAACATAGTTAAGATGGTAGATTTTATTTTTATTTTACCACGATTTTTAAAAATGAAATACTGATTGATATATGCTGCAACATGGATGAACCTTAAAAATACTATGCCAAGTGAAAGCAGCCAGTTACAAAAGATGATGTATGATTCAGTTTATATAAGATGTCCAGAATTGGCAAAGCGAGAGAGATAGAAAGTAGATTGGTGGTTGTAGGAGACTTGGGGAGGAGCTTGGAAATGGAGAGTGACTGCTAATTGGGTATGAAGTTGTTATGAGGTGATGAAAATTTTCAAAATTCATTGTGGTGATGGTTGGATGACTATGAATACATTAAAGATGTTACTTAGGACAAGAAAACCCCAACTAGCTCCCAAGAATTTTGATAAAAATGCTATATAAATTGAGAGGGATAAGTATTGTGGGGAGGGACAGGGTCTTTTATAGAAGATGAGGCTGGAAAGGTAGGTTAGGACCAAAAATGATGTTTGACTTTAAATACTATGCAGAGGAACCAAAATATTAACTTCCACTTTTTTCCAAAAAAAAAAATATTGTGTTTTGACCAATGTTTATAGTGATTTTATTTGATCTTTGGCAATCTGATAAGTAAAAATAGTATTCAGTCTTTTTAGTAATTATTTTTATTACTATGCAGGTTGACTGAACAGTTTTCTGTGTAGAAAACTGTTTTCTGTGCCATTTATATTTCTTTATCCATATATTACCTTTTTGTGTCCTCTGCCCATTTTTAAATTAGAGTATCAGTGTTTTTCTTAATTGATTTTAAATGTTTTTTTTTTTTACTTAGTACAAATGTTCATCTTTTGAGTGATTTACATAAAAACTATCCTGCCATCTGGTTTTCTTGCTCTCCATGTGTTTCTTAGGTTACTGATCAAAAAGTGTTTGTTGAGTTGAATTGAGGAGAAAAATATTTATGAAACAGATTGTAGTGTGTTCCAGAATAACTAAATGAACCTTTCATGATTGTGAATTTTGCATGATCAGTAAAAGTTATAGGAAGGTGCTTTAGTTACATCAATAAAATATAGCAAATAATGCTTTTAAAGGAAAAAAATTAAAATCTTAACTAGTAATGACTTCCTCCTTTGGGTTACAAGGAAATACAGAGTTAGCATCATGTGTTGAAATTTAGAGGTAAAGAACATAGGTCACAATGTGTAGGTGCCTGTCGGGAGATATGATCTATGGTGAAAGGATTGTCAGGAGTTTAAAAGGAATCTGTAGGGAAGTAGGTAAGGGGTAAGTGGAGATGGAAGGGGGAGGGGGGTTCCTTTTCCCTGCCAATATTTCCTGAATAGCTGAACAAGAAATATGTTATTTTTGGGCAGATGTTATAAGGTAATAGTAATGGGAACTATGTATAATGGTTAAGAGTATAGTTGGAATTCTTGCTTCTTCCACTATTACGTACTCTCTGTTTTCCTCATCTGGAAAATGGAATAACAGTACCTAACTCATAGGTTTGTTGTATCAAATGAGATAAACTGTGTGAAGCACTTAGGTTAGAATATTGCACATAGTAAGCACACAGTAAAGTTTACTGTTATTATAGCTTGGTGGTTGATTGATTGTGAGGGCAGAAATAGATCAATTATATAATAATTTTTTATAATTAAGCAGAAAGGGTGGATGTTTGGGAGAAATGAATATTTCAGTTTTAGTTCTTTAGTGAAATTTTATTTTGTGGATATCATATATCAGGAATGGTGCTGACCCAGAAGTTAAAAATAAAGAAACATTTTCCTGAAAGCCTAGAAGTAGTCTCTGTTTCTAAAAGTTGTCAAGAAGGGTGAAAAACTTGTCACGTCTGACTAGCTGTGATTGATTGGTTAACCCACCAGAAGTTAAAAAGTGAGTTCATTGGTTGATCAAACCCAGGCAGCGAAAAGGAAGTCAGAAGAGTGAAACTCAATATCAGACAGTAGGACAGATGCCAGTTGCAGAAGCCATAGAGTGCTATGACCATCAATAAGGAGAAAGAATTCTGCTAAATTCTGTGGTGGGGAAAGGCAGGTGGTGAGGGGTGGAAGTGGCAGAGCACCACTTAGGGCATCATTACCATTTCGGGCACTGAAATAAAAGACAGCTGTTATATCGCCCTATGGTTTTTGAGCCCTCTCTGAGGAAGCGAATAACACCTTTTTCTTCATGGCATAAAGAGGATGGGATAGTCAGGCTGGGGGATTGTTTCACTTTTGCCATTTCGTAGGTGTGTGATAATGGGCAAATTATTTAGCGTCTCTATGCCTTGTGTGTTACAAGGAGATAATAATACTTTTCGAGTAATTGTGAAGCTTAAATGAGATAATATGTGAAGTATTTTCACCTCTGTAGTAGTTTACCATTCTTTATGCTTACCATAAAGTCAGCCTAGCACTAGAGTACTAGAGTACTCTAGAGTGCTATGTACTAGCACTCTTAATATGATATGTTATAGAAGAGACTTAATATAATAGTTGATCTATCATGCAGTTACTACGTAAGACTTTCAGATTTCTTATTTCTTTTAGTTTGTGTGTAGAATTTTGTTAAAAATCAGATGTTAGAATTTGGAGGGTATTATGCCATGTGTCATTCCTTTAGAGGTATATCTCATGTTAAAAAGAAATATCTGTGGCACAAATGTCCTTTTTAATACATAGGCACAGTCCTCCTTTATAGCTCAGAAAAGGACATGAACAAGGAACAAAAAACTGATAATTTCCAGTAAATATTAGCAAAAATATTCAGCCTCACTGTAGTTAAAGGAAACATAATTTAAGTACAACATATTTTTTACCTGTCAAAAACTGGGAGTGTTTTTAAAAGAACTTCTCTTACCTGATACTTTTTAGAATTATAAAAATAACGTATCTGGTTGAGATAAAGCCCTGGACATGTAGAAATAAAAAACATAAATGAGTAGATGAGAGACATATGCATAGATGCTCTGACATTTGGCCAACAGTGAAGAGACACCAGCGGCTCCCTCTTCTTTAGTTTCTTTTCAGACATTTTTTTGTGAAAAACAAGTATACACCTTGTTTAATCATTAATTTTTACAGAGTTGAGGACATAATATGCAATGTTCTGTAAAACAGACATTTTGTGTATCATGCAACCATTTAAAAAAAGCAAGATAGTGTTTTTCAGTTTGTTTTTTCAAAATTCTAATGTGAATTTATTTACTTATTTTAAATATTTATTTATTTATGTGGCTGCATCAGGTCTTAGTTGTGGCATGCGGGATCTTTCATTGTGGCGTGTGGGCTCTCCGTTGCGCCTTGTGGGCCTTCTCTCTAGTTGTGGTGCGTGGGCTCTAGAGCGCGTGGGCTTAGTTGCCCAGTGGCATGTGGGGTCTTAGTTCCCTGACCAGGGATCGAACCCGTGTCCCCTGCATTGGAAGGCGGATTCTTAATCACTGGACCATCAAGGAAGTCCCTGTAGTTTTGTAATTTGGATATATTTTATTTTACTAGACTTTCCCCATAAATGGTTCTTTAGGTTATTGGTTTTTAGCTTTTATTAACAGTGCTTTATCAAACATCATTAAATGTAAATCTGTGTGTATTTCTTTGAGTCTTTCTGTAGATACATTCTTTTTTTAAAAAATTATTTGTTTTTATTTTTGGCTTTGTTGGGTCTTCGTTGCTGCACACAGGCTTTCTCTAGTTGTGGTGAGCGGGGGCTACTCTTCATTGCGGTGTGCGGGCTTCTCATTGTGATGACTTCTCATTGTGGAGCACGGGCTCTAGGCACATGGGTTTCAGTAGTTGTGGCTTGTGGGGTCTAGAGTGCAGGCTCAGTAGTTGTGGCGCACGGTCTTAGTTGCTCCACGGTATGTGGGATCTTCCCAGGCCAGGGATTAAACCTGTGTCCCCTGCATTGGCAGGCAGATTCTTAACCACTGGGCCACCAGGAAAGCCCTGTAGATAACATTCTTAAAAGTGGAGTTGTTAGGTTAAATGATACAATTCTTTTTTATGTTACTAATTATAGCCCAATTAACTTATAAGAAAGCTTATACCAGTTTACATACTATTACAATTTTGTGTGAATGGCTAGTTTACTGAATCAAAGTACATTATTGATTTTACAGTTTTTGTCCAACTCATAAGAGAAATTAATACTTTTTTTTATTATTACTTGTGAGGTTAAATTTTTTTTTCATGTTTTTTCCATTTCTTCTGTGAAGTGCCTCTTCCTTTGGCATTTTCTTACCAACTGGAGAGATTTATTAAAATATGGATATTAATGCTTCATGTGTTTCACATATCATAGATAATTTTTCTCCTTTCTGTTGCTTGCCCTTTTTCTATGTTCTTTGTTAATTTAAATCTTGTATATGGTCATTCTGTCAGTTTTGGGGCTTTTTGAGGGAAAGTGGTTTGTCTGATGCTTAGCCTTTTGGAAAATTACAAGAATGTTTTTCTGTATTTTTTTCAACTTCTCTTCTAGTTCAGAAATTTTAGATATTTAAATTGTTTTTATTTTATTCTCTTATGCTGTCTTTAATCAAGTTCCCATACGTTCTGGGGTCTCCTGTTTTACTGACCCTTTTGCATGTCCTGCTGCCATATCACTTTGTTTCAATTATTGCAACCTTATATTACCTTTTAATTTCTGTAGGTAAGGGTCTCCTCTCCTCTCCCCTCTTAAGAGAAGATCTTGCATATTTTCATGCATTTAGATGGATATGAGCTGTGAAAACTTATCAGTGGAGATTTGACTGGAATTACATTGAGGTTTATTTGGCGAAGGGCAAGGATTTTTTAAAAAACTTGGTCAGTGTATAGACCATAGATGGGTATATTTATGTAATGCTTGAGAGTGAAAATTGGTATAACTTTCAGAGAGTGTTTAAGGGCATGGTAGGGTATGTGGCACATACTAAATGCTCTGTACATATTTGACGTTGATATTATAATTATTATTTCTTAGAAGGTAATGTCTTGTAAATTAGCAATTCTATTTTTAGAAGCATATAAGGAAGTAATCATGACTTTACATTGATGTAGCTATGAGACTTCTTCATAGCATTGCTTATTGCTTATTGCAAAATGTTAGAAACAACTTAACCATCTAACAATAAAGGATTATTAAACAGAATTATGGCATGTTATTACTGTGGAATACCATATAGCTATTAAAATTATGTAAAAGTTAAATGATAATAAGGAAAATTGTTTACCCTCTATATTATGAACTGAAAAAAGTTTAGAAAGGAATATATAAAGTTTATTCCAATTTTTGTTTTACAGATAGATATATTCTGGGAGTACTAGGAAACCTGTTGGGGTGATAGATGTGTTCAGTATCTTAATTGTAGCCACAGTCTCACAAGTGTATACCTGTGTGAAAACTATTTAAAGTATACCTTCTGAATATGTGCAATTTATTATTGTCAACTAATATATCAAATCTGTAAAAAAAGTTTTGTTCTTTAAAATGTAATAAACTTAAGGAAAACTGTTGAGCTTATTGCTTCAAGACGTAAAACCATTAGGGTATATACATATATACAGAGAGATTGATTTTAAGGAATTGGGTCACATGATTGTAGAGGCAGGCAAGTCTGTCATTTGTAAGGCCTACTGGCAAGCTGGAAATTGTGGCAGGAGTTGATGTTGTAGTCTTGAGTTCAAAGGCAGTCTGGAGCAGAATTCCTTCTTCTGTAAGTGACCTCAGTCCTTTCTGTTAAGACTCCAAATGATTGGATGAAGCCCACCCACATTTGAGCTCTCCTCAAAGTCTACTGATTTAAATGTTAATTAAATCTAAAAATACCTTTACACAACATCTAGACTGGTTTTGACCAATCATCTGGGTACTATAGTGCAGCTGAGTTGACACATAAAATTAGCCATCTCACTTGTATTAGAGTGATTTCAGCAGAGTAACAGAAAATCCAATTGGAATGGTTTAAACTGTGTGGAAGTCTCTTAGCTTTCATAGGAAGAGGTCCAGAGATTGGGCAGGCTTTAGGGTAAGTTGGTTCAATGGCTTAAGGATGTCACCAAAGACCCAAGTTATGCTATCCATACTGTCTGTTTCATTCTCACCGTAGTATGGCTTGGAGAGGCAGTTGTTCGTATCTGGTGAGAGACATCCTGGCTTCCCATGGCTCTTTGAAGATGTACTTATGCCTGCATATCTGTAAACCAGTCACCAGCAGGAAGGTTGCCAAGAACCTACTTAACATAAAATGTACCCAAATTAGAATATCATAAAAAGGAAAGAAACTAAGAAAAGTACCACTTTCAGAACTCAGGAGCTTATTTGGCAAGAAAGAGATAGCTGAGTTATACAGAGGTCGATTCATTGGCTTTACGTGAAATCTGAAGACACTAGAGTGTTATGTAAGAAGATTGAGAAATACCTGCTCTGCTGGGCAAAGTAAAGGTTACACACATTTTTTTTTTTTTTCATTTAAGTTAGTCTGTATCTGTAGGATAGGTGGGAATTGGCAGCCAAACATGCTGAGTCATAAAGGTAATGGAATTATTGACCATTTTTAATTTAGGATGTGGAAAGTTGCATTGATATACTCTTTTTTTTAATGTTCTGACTTTAGTGTTTTATTTTAGTGAACATAATAGTTATTTACTGACTTGTCTCCATTATTGGACTTGTTAATAGGGTTTAAGTTCATTTCACTTCTAGGTTTTCAGGTACCGGACTTCCGATTTGGGGATTTGGGGTCATTTTAGTGTATAAAGGGATTTTCTAATAACAACTGTTATACACTCATAAGATTTGTCCATTTTTACAGGTACTTGGGGTAGTAACAGGAATTGAATGATTTTTGTACTTCAGAAAGCTTTTTTGTTATTTGTCTCTGGCTTTACATGAGTTTTCTAAAAAGGAATTGGAATTTTACATTATGTTCTAGATTTAATATAAGTTGAAAAACTCAGCTTCATGAATATAGCTTGATATTGGCCATACTTTGGGGTAGATATTGTATTGGACATGTTTTGGTGTCTGCTACCACCAATTTACCCTACTTCCTATTTACTTCATATAATAGCCTTGAGCTTTTTGTTTTTGTTTTTGAGGTTCCAGCTTTTTTCTCTTTTTAGTCCATGTAACTGTGGAACTGACTTCACTTCTAGCTCCCGAGATGCATGTCGTTCAGGTCTGGCCAGTTAGAGCCTTACAGTCTTTCTGTCGCAAGGCTGAGACTTTTCCTGAGATCTCACGTATTGAGTGGGGTCCTCTTACTTGTGAGGTGTGAGCCTGAGAGCAAGAAGGGGCTATTGCTGCAGCAACCACCTTGAGCACCGCAACAAAGAGTAGTCCCCGCTCCCCGCAACTAGAGAAAGCCCAAACGAAGACCCAACACAGCCAAAAAGAAAACCAATTAATTTCCCATTTCTCTTGCTACTTTGCCCAACCCAGCCAGGGTTAACAGCCTGTTATATATCCTTCAAGACCGTTGTCTATGCACAAAAATGGAAATAGAAATAATAAAAATATATATTTAAGTATATAAACAGAGAGAGAGAGAGAGTCAGTCAGGCAGTCAGTCAAGCAGAGATACAGAGTCCAACAAAAACACAGTTTGGGGCTTCCCTGGTGGCGCAGTGGTTGAGAGTCCGCCTGCCGATGCAGGGGACACGGGTTCGTGCCCCGGTCCGGGAAGATCCCACATGCCGCGGAGCGGCTGGGCCCATGAGCCATGGCTGCTGAGCCTGCGCGTCCGGGGCCTGTGCTCCACAACAGGAGAGGCCACAACAGTGAGAGGCCCGCATACGGCAAAAAAAAAAAAAAAGAAAAAAAACCCCCACAGTTTGATAGACCCACAGACGGGGACACAGAGAAAGAGGGATAAAGACGAGAGGCATATAAAGCCCCACAGAGAATCTGACAGGAACACACACACACACACACACACACACACACACACACACACACACACAATACTTTCACTGTCTTAAAAATCCTGTGTTCTGCCTATTCATTGCCCACTCCCACCCCCAACCACAGCAAACACTTGATTTTTTAACTGTCTCCATAGTTTTACCTTTTCCAGAATATCATCAAAGTTGGAAACATACAGTATGTAGGCTTTTCATATTTGCTTCTTTCACTTAGTAATATGCATTTAAGTTTGCTCTATGGATTTTCATGGCTTCATACCTAATTTCTTTCTAGTGCTGATCAATACTCCATTGTCTGGATGTACCACAGTGTATTTATCCATTCACCTGCTGAGGGATATCTTGGTTGCTTCCAAGTTTTGACAATTATGAATAAAGCAGCTATAAACATTCATGTGCAAGTTTCGGTGTAAATATAAGTTTTCAGCCTCTTTGGGTAGATGTCAAGGAGTGTGATTGCTGGATTGTATGGTAAGAGTATGTTTGCTTTTGTAAGAAACTTCCAAAGTGTCTTGAAAAGTGGCTGTATGATCTTGCATTCCCACAAGCAATGAATGAGAGTTTGTTGTTCCATATCCTCACCAGCATTTGGCATTGTCATTGTTATGGATTTTTTCATTCTGATAAGTATGTATGGTATCCCATGGTTGTTTTAATTTGCCATTCTCTATTGAAATATGATGTTGATAATCTTTTCATATACTTATTTGCCATCTGTGTGTCTTCTCTTTGGTGATGTATCTGTTCAGATCTTTTGCTCATTTTTTTAATTGGGCTTTTTGTTTTCTTATTGTTGAGTTTTAGGGTTTCTTTGTATATGTTGTATACCAGTCCTTTATCAGATGTGTTTTATAAGATTTTCTCCAGTCTGGCTTGTCTTTTCGTTCTCTTAATGGTGTCTTTTGCAGAGCTGAAGTTTTTAATTTTAATCAACTCCAGCTTCTTTCACAAGCACACCATTTCTTTTTTCCAGATTGTGATTTTGGTGTCATTGTCAAGCCCAAAATCACCTGGGTTTTCTTCCTTGTTATCTTCCAGGAGTTTTTTAGTTTTGCATTTTGCCCTTAGGTCTATGATCCATTTTGAGTTAATTTTTGTGACATGTGTAAGGTCTGTATCTAGATTTGAATTTTTTTTTTCCTGGCATGTCTGTGTCCGCTTGTTAAGCAGCATTTGTTGAAGACTTTCCCTTTCGTACAAAAGTGCCTTTGCTCTGTTGTTGAAGATCAGTTGTCTGGTTTTGGTATTAAGAGTAATGCTGGCCTTATAGAATGAGTTAGGAAGTAGTCTTTGTCTCTTTGTATTTTCTGGAAGAGATTGTAGAGAACTGGTACAATTTCTTCCTTAAATGTCTGGTGGAATTCACCAGTAAAGCCATCTGGGCCCGGTGCTTTCTGTTTTGGAAGGCTATTATTGATCCTTTCCTTTAATAGATTTGGGCCTATTCAGATTATCTGTTTCTCATTGTGTGAGTTTTGGTAGATTGTGTCTTTCAAATTATTGGTTCATTTCATCTAGAATATAAAATTTGTCGGCATAGAGCTGTTCATATATTCCTTTACTATGCTTTTAATGCTTTGGGGAGCAATAGTGATGTCCCATCTTTCATTTCTGATATTAGTAATTTTTTCCTTAGTTAACCTGGCTAGAGGCTTACCAATTATATTATTCTTCTCAGAGAATCAGTTTTCGGTTTCACTGACTTTTTTTTTTTTCTCTTCATTTCCCATTTTCAATATCTCTGATTTCTGTTACAATTTTTATTATTCTCTTCTGCTTACTTTGCTGTTTTTATGGTTTCCTAAAGTGGACGCATAGGTTATTGATTTTAGGTCTTCTTTTCTAATACGTGTATTCAGTGCTGTAATTTTCCCCTAAGCAATAGTTTTGCTGTATCCCATGTACTTTGGTAAATTGCGTTTTTATTTTTATGTACTTCAAAAGATTTAAAAATGTATTTTAGACTTCTTGTGTAACCCACGTGTTATTTAGAAAAAAATTTAAAAAGTATTTTGCAGTTTTCCAGCTATCTTTCTGTTACTGATTTCTAGTTTAATTCCATTAGCATACTTTGTATGATTTCTGTTCTTTTAAATTTGTTAGGTGTGTTTTATGCCTGTGACTGTGGTCTGTCTTGGTGAATGTTTCTTGGGAAGTTGAGAAGATGTATTCTGCTGTTGTTGAAATATTAATATAGATATAAGTTAGATCCAGTTGATTGATGGTGCTGTATGTTCTCACTGATTTCGTCTCATTGCATGTGTCAATTAATGTCAGAGGGGTCTTGAAGTCTCCAAGTGTGATAGTGGAGACTCTGTTTTGAGGAGTATACACATTAAAGCTTGTTATGTCTTCTTGGAAAATCGACTCCTTTATCATTATGTAATGCTCCTCTTTATTCCTGATAACTTCTTTTGCTCTTAAGTCTGCTCTGTCTGAAATTTAATATAGTTACTCCTGCTTTCTTTTGCTTAGTATTACTCTGTCTTTATATTTAAAGTGGATTTCTTGTAGGCATCGTACAATTGGGTCTTTTTTTCTTTTCCTTTTTAATTCACTCTAACATCTGTGTGTTTTAATTGGTGTATTTTAGACTGTTGGCATTTAAAGTACTTGTCAATATAGTTGGATTATTATCTACTGTATTTGTTATATTTTCTATTAGTTGCCCTTGCTTGTTTTTCTTCTACTCTTTTTCTGCCTTCTTTCGTCTTAGTCTTTTTATATGACTCTATTTCTTCTCTTTTCTGAGCATATCAACTATTCTTCTTCTAAAATTTTTATTTAGTTGTTGCCCTTGTGTTTGCAATATACATTTACAATTTGTCCAAGTCCTCTTTAAAATAACATTTTACTACTTTTGGGCTTCCCTGGTGGCACAGTGGTTAAGAATCCACCTGCCAGTATAGGGGATGTGGGTTCGAGCCCTGGTCTGGGAAGATCCCACATGTCACAGAGCAACTAAGCCCATGCGCCACAACTACTGAGCCCGCGCGCCACAACTAGTGAAGCCTGTGCGCCTAGAGCCCCTGCTCCGCAACAAGAGAAGCCACGGCAATGAGAAGCCTGCGCATCGCAATGAAGAGTAACCCCCGCTCGCCACAACTAGAGAAAGCCCACGCACAACAGTGAAGACCCAGCGCGGCCAGAAATAAAATAAATAAAATAAATTTAAAATAAATAAATAGGGCTTCCCTGGTGGCACAGTGGTTGAGAGTCTGCCTGCCGATGCAGGGGACATGGATTTGTGCCCCAGTCCGGGAAGATCCCACATGCCACGGAGTGGTTGGGCCCATGAGCCATGGCCGCTGAGCCTGAGCGTCTGGAGCCTGTGCTCCGCAACGGGAGAGGCCACAACAGTGAGAGGCCCGCGTACCGCAAAAAAATAAAAAATAAAATAATAAAATAAAATAACATTATACTACTTTAGGTTGTATAGGTACCTCATAACAGAGTATTCCCATTTCCTCCATCCCATCCCTTATAACATTGGTTTTCATTTTACTTCTCCACAAGCTATACTCAGTGAATGCATTTTTGCTATTATTATTTTGAACAGACTGTTAACTGTTTGGTCAATCAATAAGAAAAATAAAGATTTTAATTTTACCTTCATTTAAGTTGGTAGGTTTTTTCTTTCAACACTTTAAATATTTCATTTCACTCTCTTCTGGCTTGTATGGTTTCCGAGGAGAAATCCAGTGTACATTTTATCTTTGCTATTGTAAAGGTAAGCTGTTTTTTTTCCTTCTGGCTTCTATCAAGATTTTCTTTTTGTCTTTGATTCTCAGTAGTTTGAATGTGATATACTTAGGTGTAGATGTTTTAATATTTATCCTCCTTTATATTCTTTAAGTTTCCTGGATCTGTGGTTTGATATTTATCATTTGGGGAAATTTCAATCATTATTACTTTTAGTATTTTTTCTGTTCTCCCTCCCTCCCTTCCTCCTTCCCTTCCTTCCTTCCTCCCTTCCCCCTTTGATTCTAGTATTCCCATTTACATGTATATTGTAATTGTCCCACATTTTGGATATTCTTTTTTTCTCTTTATTTTCCTTTGCATTTCAGCTTTTCGAAGTTCCTTTTGACATATCTTCAAGCTCACTGATTCTTTGCTCGTGTATGTCTGGTGTATTGATGAGCCCATCAAAGGCATTCTTTATTTCTGTTACAGTGTTTTTGATTTCTGTCATTTCCTTTTGGTTGTTTCTTAGAATTTCCATTTTTGTGCTTACAATACCCATGTGTTCTTGCATATTGTCTAATTTTTCCGTTAGAACCCTTAGAACATTAATCATAGTTACTTAAAAATTCCTGGTTTGATAATTCCAATTTCTCTTCTATATCTGAATCTCCCTGATGCTTGCTTTTTCTCTTCAGACTATAAAGAGGTATTGGATAAAATAAACAGATAAATCGGCCTTTAGTGTAAGGTTTTATGTTTATCTGGCTAGCAGTTAGGTTGTGTTTATTGTTTGCTGAAGCTGTGTCAGAGGCTAAGATTTCCTCCTCTGTTGTCTTTTGGTTTCTCTGGAGACTTCTTAAATAAGGTCTGAGATATGCAGTTCTTTCAGATGTTGTACCCTGTTATTATATATGATGGTAAGTTATGGGGG
Source organism: Aethalodelphis obliquidens (assembly GCF_003676395.1). NCBI lineage: Eukaryota > Metazoa > Chordata > Mammalia > Artiodactyla > Delphinidae > Aethalodelphis > Aethalodelphis obliquidens. The sequence continues at coordinate 12,331,614 of NW_020837971.1, forward strand.
GAGGGGAAGTGTTCTGTAGTCCTGTGATTTGGTCTCAGTTTTTTAGTGAGCCTATATCCTTCAGACATGTTTATCGGTTTTCTTGTTTCTTTTCCCTCTGAAGTGAGACAGGAATGCTAAAAGGTGCTGGAGGTCAGTGTTTCTTTCCCCTAAGTCAAAGGCTAGAGTGTTCTGGAGTTGGATATTTCCTCTTTGCCCGGCTGATAAGGCTCTTATTGAACCCCAGTTGGTTAGGCTCTGGTAAAATAGTTTCTCTTGAGGGCAAACCTTGGTAAAGAACAGAATGATTAGGGTGTATTCCATCATGACTGTTTTTCCTCTCCTCTTGCTGGAAGAACAACTTGATTTATCTCTGATCTTCAGTGTGATAAGCTGGTAGGGTTCCTGGTGATAAAACTCACAGAAGGTGGTGGTGGGGGCTTCCCTAAGACTGGAACCCCTGGAGTTTTTAACTCTTAAACTTGTTCACACTGAGCCTCTAGCAATTTGTCAATTATAGTTTAGGCTTTCCTACCAAGGTAATGGTTCTTGTGGAGGCTTCTGCTTCTGGGCCTCTCCTCTGGTGAACTGGTGATTCTCTGTATCTACCTGTCTCTCTCACCAATTTTGGGGGCAGTGCTTTGCTCTGTGACCTCAGTCTCTGATGGATCTAAGAAGAACTGTTGATTTTTAGTTTGTTTTGCTGTTTTCTCATTGTGAGGATGGGTGTGGCGACTTCCAGACTCCTTACTGTTGGACGAGAAACCATAAGTCCTCTGTGCTAATTGTGGGTGTTTTTTTTTAATTCTGTATTTTACTTTTCTTATTAAGAAATACAACACATTTCTAGGTGATAAAACTTTCTTTTATCTAGCTGCATAATATACCGTGGTATGGATATACTGGGCTTATTCAGCCATTCTCCCTTGATGGGCACTCAATTTTCCCCATCTTTTTTCCATTACAAACAATACTGCTAGAAATGTGTTTATACATGTATACTTGCATACTGGTGCTGATATTTCCTTAGGTTACTTCCAAAAGTGGGATATTCAAGTCAAGGGATATTTTCTTTTGTCAGCATACTTTGCCAAAAAATTGTAGCAGTGTATGAGTTTCCTTTCATTTGGACATCACTGGATATTGCCAATCTGACAGGTGAAAATGGTTTCTCATTGTTTCTTTGATTAGTACTTTCCTGATTACTAGTGAGGTCTGAAGCATCTTACATATGTTTACAATTTTGATTTCCTATGTGCATATTTATTTGTGATATTGCCATTTCTTTCATTTGGGTTGTTTTTTCCTTATAAATTTGTATATTAGGCACAGTTGTTAATATATTTAAAAATTATTATTTGTGCTCCTTGTAGAAAAGTCAGAAGATGGCAGCATAAGAAGAAAGTAAAAATCACCCATCTGCTCACACAGATAAACTACTCTTAGAATTTTGATATTGGACATTTTTCTAAGCATATGTATGCATATAAATTCCTACCAAAGTGAAATTTTATTTGGCATGCTATATAAAAAATATTATTACATATGATTTTATTAATGTTTAAATACAATATAGGAAAAAATATCAAGCAATAGAAAAAACTTTTTGAAATGCAGGTCGTGACCTACTAAACTGATTTCATGACCCACAGTTTGAAAACATTGCTTAAAACTACGTAAATATACAACCTCGATAGAAATAAAAACCAAATTAAAAATATGGGAATAATAAATATATCCCTTAATTCAGCATAATTTGAATGCCTTCTAAAATTTTCATTTATTTAGTTTTGTTTCAGACACTTAAAAAATTCAGTATTACTGAAATGTTCAAACATACTTAAAAGTAGAGAAGATGGTATGATGAATCCCATTGTCCCCATCCCTCACATTTAGCAGTTATCACATTTTGCTAATCTTGTTTATTTCTCTCCCTCGACTTGTTTTTATTTTGCTGGGTTATTTTTGAGTGAATCCCATGCATTATATTGTAAACATAAATTCTTGATTATCTGCATGTAATCTATAATGAAGTTGCTATTATGTTAAAAAAGACAAGAAGGAGGCCTACCTAACAAAATTGGCAATTTTATAATATTATCTAACTGTCCATATTCATGTAGTTGTCTCAAAAATATTTTTAATAGTTGGCTTTCTTTGAATCAGGATGCAAACAAGAAATCTGCACATTGTATGTGGTTAATTATTATCTTAAGTCTGTTGTCATCTACAGTATCCTTCCTTTTGGTGGCGGGTAGCTTGTTCTTCTAACCCTGATATTTCCTATAAATGGAAGTTAGATCTAGATGATTATTTAGATATAAGTTCACTTCTTTGACAATTGTACTTCAGAGGTGATGCTGGAAGCTATTATCTCTTACAGTTTCTCTGGGCAGGAATTTGGGAGCATCTTGGCTGGGCGGTTTTGGCTTGGATTCTCTCATGAGATTGCAGTGAGATGTTGACTGGAGCTGTAGTCACTAGAAGGTGTAACTAGGGTTGGGACAATCTACTCCAGGGTGGCTCCCTCACATCGCTAGCAAACTGTCGTTCCACTGTTGAGGGGAGGTCTCAGTTCTTTTTAGCATGGGCCTTTCAAAAGTGTTGCTTGACTATTCTGACAGCTTGGTGGCTGGCTTCTCTCGGGGCAAATGATCCAGGAAAATAAGATGGAAGCTGCAATATCTTTATGACCTAGCCTTGGTGGTCAGTGACATTACCACGTCTTCAATATTCTGTTGGTCACACAGGCCATCCTTGAATGGACGGCATGGATACCAGCAGATGAAAATTACTGGGGTCACCTTAGAGGCTGGCTACTGTAAATGATTTTAATTTAAAATTAAAAGTGCGGGATTTATAAATTTTTGATCCTATACTTGTCTTTTTTTTAATACTAAAAACCTTGGTTCCTAAGAAATTAGCATTGTCCTACAATATACATATAATAATTTCAAGATAACAATGTTAATTACTAAGAAGACTACTGAATGCAGTTTAAGATTTCTTATTGGTTCTTTTTGTCCTTAGCATATGCCCCACTAGGGATAATATAGTCAGAATACCATAATCAGTTAATGTTAGTATAGACGGTTTGATACACGTGTAGGTTCATCTGTTTCTAATTTTTCAGGTACTGTTTTTCTAACCTTTTCAGTGTGATGATGTATAGTTAATCATGTGAAACATTTACATGGTTCCAAACTCAAAGCTGTAAAGCAGGGCACATTCAGAGTAGTCTCATTTTCATTCCTTTTTCCAGTTCTCTCCCTTACCCAGGGACGACCTTTTTTTTTAAGTGTTTAGTTCATCCTTACAGTTTTTCTTTGCTACATATTCACCCTCCCCCTTTTATATAAAAGATGTCATATTAATAACTGCTCTACTGTTCCTGGTTCTTTTCATTTAATTATATATACTGAAAATTACTCCATATCAGTAGATAGATATGGCTACACAGTACTCTGCTGTGTGGATGTATCATAGTTTATTCCGTTAGTCTCCCACTGATAGATGCTTGCATTGTTTCTAGTCTTTTGCTATTAGAAATAATGCTGCTTTGAATAGCTGTCTGCCTACACCATCTTGTATTTTTGTCAGTGAATTGTTGGACAGGCCCGTAGAATTGGGCTGGTTAGGTCAAAGAGAAATGGAAATGCTAAATATGATTAAGCTAGCTAGATATTGCCAAATTCCTAGCAGTGTATGAGAGTGTTCCTTACAGCTTTGCCATTAGAATCTGGTGTCATACATTTGAGCTGTTGTTAATTTGTTATTGTGGTGAAGTTTTAGCTTGAGAAATACATTTTTATTATGAGCAAGGCTAAGCGACTTTCCATTGGTTTAAGGGCAGTTGGCTACTGCTTGTGTGTGTGGTCTGGGTTATCTGTCTTTTGCCCACTTTTCTGTGCAGTTATTAATCTTTTTCTTTTCAATTTAGAGAGGCTTTTTTAGTGGGTATAAGTAATTTATCTGGAATAAGTTGCTAATGGTTTTTTGCCAGTTTGCTATATTTTTCAAAATTTGCTTACAGTGTTTTCAGCTGCTCAGTAGATTTTTGTTTTTACATAGTCACATTATCAGTCTTTTCCCCCTTTTCCCCTGTTGCATCTTGGTTTGATTCCTAGTTAGGAAAGTTTTCCTCACTCTGAGGTTATTAAGGAATTCATGTTTAAAAAAAATACTTTCATGGTTTTATTTTTTATATTTAGTACTGGTTCATTTGCTTTTTATGCTGGTATATATGTTGTGAGGAACAGACCAGTTTTAACTATTTCTATCTGGCTATTCACGTTGTCCCAATATTGCTGATTTGTAATAAGTTGATCTTTTCTCCCACTGAATTGATATGATGCCATCTTTATCATTTACTAAAGTTCCATATATACCTGGGTATAATTCTGGATTTGTTTTATTTCATGTTCCTTTCGCAGTATCACACTTTTTAATTATAGGAATTCACTATTCTGTCTTAAACTGTCTGGGCTGGTAGAGCCTAGTGCCCACCCCGCCTTTCTCTTTCAGATATTTTCATTGCTATTCTTACTTAGTTATTTTCCTGTGTGGATATAACGTCAGCTTATCTAATTGTAGGAAGAAAACAAGGTATTTTTAAAAATAGAGCTTTGTTTAATTTATAAATTACTTAGGGAAAATCTTTATCATGTTGAGCCTTCCTAAGAATGTATCCATTTTTTTCATTTATAGTTTTTTGCCTTTTAAAAGTGTTTTGTAATTTATCTCTGACATATTTTGCACATTTCTTAAATTAAAAAAAATTTATTTATTATAAATGGGACCTCCATGTTTTTCTTTTAACTGGTAGCTATGTTAATGACTATGTTTTATTATTTTGTTTTTTAGATCTTTTTTTAAAAATTTATTTTTGGCTGCGTTGGGTCTTCATTGCTGTGTGCGGGCTCTTCTCTAGTTGCGGAGAGCAGGTGCTACTCTTCGTTGAGGTGCGCAGGATTCTCATTGCGGCAGCTTCTCTTGTTGCAGAGCACAGGCTCTAGGCACGGGGGTTTCAGTAGTTGTGGCTCGCGGGCTCTAGAGTGCAGGCTCAGTAGTTGTGGCGCACGGACTTAGTTGCTCCATGGCATGTGGGATCTTCCCGGACCAGGGCTCGAACCCGTGTCCCCTGCATTGGCAGGCGGTTTCTTAACCACTGCGCCACCAGGGAAGCCCAGTGACTACTGTATGTTTTATTTCTGCTGTTTTTCTAAATTGTGTCACTGTTTTTAACAGTTTTTTAAATTGAATGTATATGTCCTTTCAGAGAACAAACATTCAGGTCATCTGCATGCAGAGATAGTTTTAGCTCTTCTGTTTCAATTCTTACTCTAATTCAGTACTGTCTAATAGAAACAGAATGCAAGACATTATATTTTAATTTAAAATAATCGGTTAGTCTCATTTTTGAAAGCTCTGTGCATTTTAATAATATTTTTATTTAACCCAGTATATCAGTAGATTATTCCAGTATGTAATCAATATAACAAATTATCAAGATATTTTATTTTTTTTAGTTGTTGTAGTAAGTTTTTTTGTTTGTTTGTTTTGTTTTTTTGCGATACGCAGGCCTCTCACTGTTGTGGCCTCTACCGTTGCGGAGCACAGGCTCCGGACGCGCAGGCTCAGCGGCCATGGCTCACGGGCCCAGCCGCTTCGCGGCAAGTGGGATCTTCCCGACCGGGGCACGAGCCTGTGTCCCCTGCATCGACAGGCGGACTTTCAACCACTGCGCCACCAGGGAAGCCCCAAGACTTTGTTTTATATTAAGAAAATTAATCTGTTATGTTGCAAATAGGTTCTTCAGCTTGTCATTTATTTGCCTTTTACCTCTATTTCATATTTATTTCTTACATATGTGTTTCTAAATTTTTATTTAGTGAAATTTGTCAGTTTTTTAATAGGTTTGTTTTTGGTATAATTCCCAATTTGCCTTTGGGGTTACTGCCTTTGTCCCAGTACTATTCTGCCTCTTTTTTTCCTTCACTGATTTAAAATGACTGTTTTCATAGTTAGTAGATACGTATTTGGGATTTTTTTTTCTGGTATATATTATATGCATTTTTCTATCTGTCCCAATAGTACAGTAGGTCATATTAATTTCTGGTAGGGCAAATGTTTATTTTAAGAAACGTTTTGGTTGATACTCTGGTTTTGTTTTCTTCAAGGTGAACTTTAGAGTTAGTTTCTCAAGTGTTCTTTCAGCAAAAGAAACAACAAATCATTGGTCCTTTTACTGAAATTGCATTAAAATACAGAATTTTACAATTTGGTGAATCCTTAATAAATTTGTATAATTGTTAAAGTTTATTCCTAGTTGTTTGTAGTATTTTTTTTCTATTGCAAAGTCATTTAAATTTTACTTTCTAATTGTTTCTAATTTTAATTTCTAATTGTTGCTGGCATATATAAAGTCTTTTATTTTTTGTGTATGATTTTTTTCTAACACAGCTACTTTTTTATTCTTTTGGATCTTTTAGAATCGTCATCTCATCTACCAATAATCATGTTTTTGTCACTTTAAGTTTTTATACTTTGTTTTTAATTTTACTTACTAACTTCTAGAATAGTTAGTAATAATGAACATTCTTGTCTTGTGTACAGCATCTGACATTTTACTATTAAATATGACAATAGTTGTTGGTTTCAGAGAGGTACCATTATAAACTTTTAGGAAAGAATCTTTCTATTGCAAGTTTACTGTGAAATCTTTGCTCTGTTCTTTTTTTTTTTTGGCCGTGCCCACAGCTTGCAGGATCCCTGGACCAGGGATCAAACCTGGGCCCTGCCGTGAAAGCACCGTGTCCTAACCACTGGACCGTCCGGGAATTCCCTTTGCTCTGTTTTTAATCACGAACTGATCATGAGCTTTCTTCAGATGCCTTTTTTTGGCATATTGATAACTTTTTTACTTTGAAAGATAGATGTATTGAATTTTATTAGCTTTTCCATTCTCGAATTGATAAATTAAACTGCCTGATTGAGATATTTGTAGATACAGCTTTAGATTCAATTTGTGCAAGTTTCATTTAGGAATTTTGAATCTATCATATGTATGTTGTGTATGTGCTATGTGCTGTTTTAGGATTTAGTAGCAGGATTAATAAGCTGGTATTATAAAATAAAGTTGTAATTTGTATGCTTTCAAATGCTCTGGAGCTGTATAAAAGAATTAAATTATATGTTTATTGAAAACTTAATAGAAGTCATCTAAAGCCCGACTGGGCCCAGACTCTTTTTTTTTTTATCAAAAGTAATTCTTACAACATCTTTAAATTTTCTTTGACGAACTATACTGATTTTATTCAGCTTCTGCTGGGAGACAATTTGTTCAATATGTAAAACAGCTAAGAATTTATTTTACATCAATCATACCCAGAAACTATGCAGTGTGGAAATTAGCAGTGTTGATTTTATATCATAGCAGTTTTCTTTGGGAGAAGAAGACTGGCTAGATAGTTCCTTGGGATGGTATTGATATTAAATTCAGAGAGAAGGACATGAACATTATTAAATGACAGAAGTAGCAGTTCTTTTCAAGGATTAATTTTCTCCCCAGCATTTTATTTTTTAAAAATTCTGAGCCTATAGAAAAGTTGTAAGAACAAAATCTTTAATGTGTTAATTGTTGTTCTTAGGTGCATTTTATCTGGTGTTTGAATATATGGACCATGATCTGATGGGACTACTGGAATCAGGCTTGGTTCATTTTAATGAAAATCACATAAAGTCATTCATGAGACAGCTTATGGAAGGTCTGGATTATTGTCATAAGAAGAACTTTTTGCATCGAGATATTAAGTGTTCAAATATTCTTCTAAATAATAGGTATGATATGAGTTTGATATATATGTTTAAAATGAGTCTTATATAATGTGTACCTTGATTCTGTTAAAAAGATTTAAAATTTAGGTTTTGATTGCTCAGACTATTTTAACAAAATCAATATTACAGCTTGGGCTACGTCTGAAGTTGTGTTAAATATACTTTAGTTAATTAACTTCCAATAATAGTTTGTAATGTATGTAAAATAATACTTGGTTGACTTGTTGAAGTTTCATCCATCCCCTCAATCCAAGGAATTTAATAGGATTAATTGGATCAAACCTCTAAAGAACTTTACAGTCCCTTTGACCTTATATATATAGGGGTTTTCGAGTCATAAAGACCTGAGTTTGAATCCACGTAATAGTTTGAATCAATATACTAGTATACATAAACCATATAGTAGTTTACGTGACCTTGGGCAAACTACTTAACCACTCCTTTTCTTTTGTTGTTGTTGGTCAATAACAGCTGTCATACCTCCATGGGGGGGTGGGGGGGAGGGAAGTAATAAAGATTATAGGCACTCCCCCCAACCAAAATACTTAGTTGACCCTCTCATTTGATATTCTTCCAAATAATGTGAATGGTTCTTCTAATAATTAATGATGTGATTTCAGTTTTAGGTTAAGAATAGGTTTTAGCATCTTTTTTAATTTGGAATTTTTTAAAAAAACAGTCAGTCATCACAGTTGTAAAGTGAACATTTTTTGACGTGTATATGCACGTACATACATACATACATATTCAAAGCTTATGTTAAATATTTCACTGACAGCATAACCTGAACTCTGATAATTCTCTTGTAATTGGTACTATTTGTTGGTTTAAGTGAGGCATGCCTGGTCCTGATTTTAGTTAGTAGAAAGTGTTCTATAGAGCACCATGTCACTCTAAGAACTGGAAAATTAAACATAAATTTAAAATGATGTGATTCATTTCTTGCGCATTATTGGCTGGAATTGAACAAATAATTTGTCTTATTACTAAGGTAGTATGAATTACCTCATTTTGTTTTATTTTCATTGAAGTGTACTTTTCTAAATAGGAACTGAATAGTACCGAGAAACTATTAGTACTATTATTACTATATATAATAATATACTATATATATATCATAATAATATAACAACAGTACTAGTGTAATAGTAGCTGAAATTATCCGAAGAAAAGTACTAATTTTTGCCTTATATTTTTGTGAGTTTATCTATTTGCCTTTTCCTGTAGAACCTTGGGTACTGCAGTATAATCGAAGTTTCAGTTATATCAGTGAATTTTTGGTTAGTTCTAGGAATAGAACATGAATGTGTAAGATCAATTCAGAGTAGACTAATATTTTTTCATTTTATCTTACTTCCACCAGAGGGCAGATAAAACTTGCAGATTTTGGACTTGCTCGGTTGTATAGCTCAGAAGAAAGGTAAGAATATTTTCAATTGAATATTATAGACATTAGTGACCAGTTTTAGAAGTTATATTAAGAATACCATATTGATAGTTTATTTTTTAACAAAAAGGAAATTTTCTTTTCATGCTTAAATACATGAAATAATGAAGTTTTATACCATGACCATGTTGGGTTGACTATTTGAATTACAAAATTTTATACATTAAATCAATGTAAAAATAATAGATTTTTTCATACTTAGAGGTTAATATAATTTCTTTTCAAATGTGCCATTTTAAGTGTTTCTTAAATGAACTTAGGAATTTTTAAATAAAATTCATGCTTAAATTTCTAATGCATGTCCAGACGTTAAGATGTTTGTAATTTTGGGGTTTAATGAAAAACCTTAGTAAATGCTTTTTATGTTACATGTTTAAACTTGTATATTTTGTTTTAATTATTATTTTGGACTTACTTAAAACTTTTTTTTTAACTATAGTTATATCTATATATAGATGTGTGTTTGTTTTAAACTCCCTAGAACCTTTTATTTAAACAAACTATTGTGAGGAAGTTCAGTGTATAACTTCTTTGTGTGGAGCTTCTGTGGCTAAAGTTAGGGATTCCAAGTATCCCACTTGGCTCATTTTGTGCCTGATGGTAGTGAAATTGATTTGTCTTATTAGGATTATTCTTAGAAGAATAATATGGAATTTCAAAATATTTTTGTGAAGTAGGGAATTTTATATAAACTATGAAATTAACTGGGTTTAATATCTCCAGTTTATTAGCCCATTCCTTTCTTGTCAGACAGCATTATTTCTTTAATATATATACATATATGTATAAATTCCTTATGACAGTTCTATAATTTATTTAGTGTAATCATAATTGGATATAATAAAATATCAGTTAATTGGAATTCTTAGCAATAGTTATTTATGTTCACTGAATCTTTGCCAGTTTCTGGTTAGTTGAAAAAAAAATCCCCGTTTTGAATTTTTTTTAAGAGTGAAAAATTTGTTTTTTAATCTTGCAGCTCCTGTGACATAATTCTGAAAATTATTTTTAGTGTTTAGAGGTTTTTAAATGGTATGTTTTGGATACATTAGAGTTCTGTTAAACTCAGACTGTGGTATGGACAGCTTGTTATGGACAGGGCTCCAGTCCCCTATACCTACTTTAGCCAGAGCTTTTCGGCCTTTATTTAACTTACTACACTTTTAATTAATACTTTATTTTAAGAAAAGGTGTATGTTTTTGCTTGTTTGTTTGTTTGAAGTTGTTCTAGAGCTTAACAGCTCTAACCCTCATTTTGCGTTTGAGAAAATGGAGACCTAGAAAGGGTTGAGTGACTTGAAAGATCCAAAAATATTTGTTAGTATCATCAAGAGTGTATAGCTCAAATTTTCCAACTCCCAATTATTTATTCTTTCCATTGTGTATAATAGTGCCTTTCGATAGAATTTGAAGGAAAAAAATAAATTGGTCCTTAAGTATACTTAACCTAAAACTTCACTTGAAGTATACTTCTTGAATGACTAAATTTCAATGACTATTCTTTAGGGGGAAATTCTTCTTAATTAAGGATTCTACCTGCTTAGCTGGTTAACTGAGATTTCACTGTAGTTTGGTTATCCTTTCTTAATAGAAGTATATGTCTGTCATACTTTGACTATAAATCCCTTTCTTCTTGTTTTCGTGTTAGGTTTCAGTGGAGATGGAGAACAGCTAAATTACCATTTTCCATCTCATAGATTCTTTTTATGCAGATATTTGTTCACATTGGAATAGATATGTTCCAGAAGAACTGACTATAGAGCCAAATTTTATACGTAATTTTCCCATTGATTTTTTTTTTCTCTTTTAAAATGGAATGTTGGGTTTCAATGAAGTGTCAGGGGTGTGGCGTGTTCACTGAACCTTGGTCCCCATTGCCTTGCTGAATTGATATAAGAATTTTGAACTTAAGGAAGTAGGAAATTTAAAATCCCATAACTTTGCATCTTCAGGTAATGTATACTGAAATTTTCTGCTTAATCAAATTTGTAAGTTAAAAACTTGGTATATCATTTTGTTTTATAAGCAAATATCCTTTCCTTCAGGGTTATGTACGTCTTTAAAACTACTCTTTTTCAGATTCAAATAATTCCAGTTTCTTTAAAATCAGTTAGAGAAGTAGGCTTAATTTAATGGAATGACTTTAAAATACACATACTATTCTAGTAAATTTTAATAACATACTGAAATTCACTGCCTTTAGCATATTCACTGTATTATCCCAAGTTTTCTAGATATTTCTTGAAATAAACATACACCAAAAGATTTCCATCCATATTTCTTTGTTATCATAAGCAGAAAGAAACCGTAATACCCCCATCCAAATATTTTTTGAAGTATTTTCTAAGTAATTAGCTATTACAGGTAGAATGAAGTGTTCAAGAAATTGTTGTAGGGTTTCTTGTTCTTTTCAAAATAGAGCAGATTTCAGCTTATCACTGTAGTAGCATCAATTACATCTCTCTCACTTATTTGATTTGGTATATCTTTTTTTTTTAATCAATTAATTTTTATTTTTGGCTACGTTGGGTCTTTGTTGCTGCGCCCGGGCTTTCTCTAGTTGTGGTGAGCAGGGGCTGCTCTTGACTGCGGTGCGTGGGCTTCTCATTGTGGTGGCTTCTCTCGTTGCGGAGCACGGGCTCTAGGTGCACGAGCTTCAGTAGTTGTGGCACGTGGGCTCAGTAGTTGTGAAGCACGGGCTCTAGAACGCAGGCTCAGTAGCTGTGGTGGACAGGCTTAGTTGCTCCACGGCATGTGGGATCTTCCCAGGCCAGGGATCGAACCCGTGTCCCCCGCATTGGCAGGTGGATTCTTCACCACTGCACCACCAGGGAAGTCCCGGTATATCTTTTTTGAATATGAGGAAAACTTGATGGAACTACAGCTAGTATGTAGGAATTGAGTATGGGGTTGTGGGTGACCAGTATGGATCTCCTCTGTCATGTGTGCTACAGTAGAGGACAGAAACACTGGGCTAAAATTAGGGGGGAAAATGATTCCTTTAAACTTGAAGAATCATTTTCTTGTTTTGAACATCAGTATTCATGCTTTGCTCTATTTGGCCTTGGGAAATATAGAACTTGAGAACAGAGGTATTTGCCTCATTTCTTCATATCTGTTCAGTTTTTTTTTTTTTGTTCTTTTTGTTCAGTTTTTTAGTAGCTGCTTTAAGTCCACCTTTCCCCAAGACTTTTAGCCACAATGATAAATCCTCTTCTGAGTTTTTATTTTACCAAGTCTTAGCTACAATGCTTTTCCAAGTAATGGAGTATCTTTTTCACTTTATGTGACCATCTCATATGAAAAAATATGCATTTTACATGTAAGTTGAAATTAATTTCACTTTCTACAGAAGAAACTATAACTTAACACGTTTACTTTTTTAATGGAAGGAACTCAAAATCCTAAGGCCTAAATCAGGAAACTTCGGCTCTAGTCTTGGCATTTCCATTTTACCAGTTGTGAAATATTGGACAAGTCACTTAATATCTCTGTATGTCATTATTCTCAACTTTAAGATGAAGGATTTCAAATCTCTAAGATATTTATAGTGTATTGGAAAACATTTCTTTTGTGGTTCTGAAAGTTAGTGAACAAAATAGCTTTTTAAACATTTTTGAAGGCAATATCGCCATCTAGTGCCTTTTCATAAAATTGCCATTAAAACCAAAACTAAATTTTCCCAAACCTATGTAGGGTGTGAATGGAAGAATTACCTCTTGCTGCTTGTCCAGGGAGTAGATAAAATTATATTCAGAATTAAAATTGCCTCCTTGGTGCTGGTCTTTTTACTTTTGTTCTTGTCTTTTCACTACAGCTAGAATTGTAGTTATTTTAAAGACAGGGATCATTATCTTGAACTTTTGTGTTTTATATGCCTTAAAGCATAAAACACATTCATAGTGACCGCTTGATTAATTCTGATCCTTCAAATGTTATATTAATTATATTAATATTAATTGTTGGCCCTTCAAATATTATATTTTATTTTTTCCAAATGAAGTATGCTCATTTAGTCTTCCAGCAAGTTGTGTGATATTTCCATTTCTGAATCTCCCTTAAAGCTCCTTATGTATCTAATAAAGTCTATAAATGCGAAATATTTTGATAGCATCAAATATTTAAAATTACCTGAGATTTCATGAAAGTTTTATGATGACTTTACACTTTAATATCTTGTTAACCACATTAAAGTAGGAGGTTTGAAAAATAAAAGAAGTATTGATGGTGGTGGTGCCACTTCTCTAGTAGACAAAGAAATAGTGTCTGCTTTATTTTCAAAAATTGTTTATGAGACTTATTTACAGATGAAGATATTCAGTAGAAGTTGAAATTCAGAATATTTAATGTCGAGACCATTATTTCTGGATTTTTACAAAGGTAGTTTCTAGCCATCCAAGAGGAACAGCTTGTTGGAGTTACTGTTTTCTTTTTCTAATTTAATGTCAGAGGGATTTTATGTGTGTGTGTTTTGCTAGGTTATGGAATTATTGCTTGGGATTTAATTTTAATTGTGGGAATAAATTGGAGTGGTTCTTTTTCTATTTTTAGGGTTTTCTTTTTAAAGTATTAATTTATTCTGTAACACCTAAGAACCTCACTATATGTTTTTCCATCCTGTTTCTTTTTTAGTAGGGATGAATGTTTTTTTGTGAAAAGACTGGGTAGGTATCTCAATAATGTAGTTTTTTTTTTTAGTCCGTGAAAGAAAAAAAAACTTCGCATGTGTGATATCACATCAGTTTGTGTTTTCTCTTTGTGATGTAAACAAGACCGTCTTTAGGATGTTGACAGTGGGTAGCCAAACCTAGTAGCCCAAGTCCTAAATGTTCAATTTTGAGGATTCTGGATTTTATTTATTTGTGTAACTTTGGATGATCGATTTTCATTATTACATCAGTACTTTAGTTTTCTTGGGATTTAAATGTCCTAGTTTCAAAACAGTTTCAGGGCTTCTCTGGTGGCGCAGCGGTTGAGAATCTGCCTGCTAATGCAGGGGACACGGGTTTGAGCCCTGGTCTGGGAGGATCCCACATGCTGCGGAGCAACTAGGCCCGTGAGCCACAACTACTGAGCCTGCGTGTCTGGAGCCTGTGCTCCGCAACAAGAGAGGCCGCGATAGTGAGAGGCCCACGCACCGCGATGAAGAGTGGCCCCCACTTGCCACAACTAGAGGAAGCCCTTGCACAGAAACGAAGACCCAACACAGCAAAAATAAATAAATAAATTAATAAACTCCTACCCCCAACATCTTCTAAAAAAAAAAAAAACAAACAGTTTCAGTGTCTTATACTTCTGTCTTTACATTGGTAAACACAACAACCGAATCATACCATGGAATATTTTCTTCATAATACTATAAATGAATATTGAATTGGGTGGTTTGAGATTGGCTTTATTCTCTGCTAACTCCACCCACCTTGGAATTTTCTTTTATGATTAAAGTCCTTCTGTCTGCATACTTTCTCAGTGTTGGCTTTCTCCTCATTAAGCACTAAGGTAAAAAGTGAGGTATGGCACCTATTTTGTAAAATTTTTGAGTAAATTATCATGAGCTTTTCCTTGACTTTAATAAAACAATCATTTTCATTGTCTTTTGTCAGTGTTAACTTTGAAAAGTACATTAAAAAGCTTATTTAGGGCTTCCCTGGTGGCGCACTGGTTGAGAGTCCGCCTGCTGATGCGGGGGACACGGGTTCGTGCCCCGATCCAGGAGGATCCCACGTGCCGCGCAGCGGCTGGGCCCGTGAGCCATGGCCGCTGAGCCTGCGCGTCCGGAGCCTGTGCTCCGCAACGGGAGAGGCCGCAACAGTGAGAGGCCCGCGTACCGCAAAAAAAAAAAAAAAGCTTATTTAAAATGTTCATTTAAAACATTTAAAACATAATTACAGCACCACTATCTTCTTGAAAGTTTTTTTGCCAGCTCTGTTCTCTCCCTGGCTCTATGTCCTAGCTCTGGAAAATGAGCATTTGCTAAGCCTTCTCAGGGAACTGATAGTTCAGTGTAGGCAGAGCAAGAACCAAGTAATAAGTTTGTAAGTCTTGTGTGGATATTCTCCCAGAGGCAGCAGTGTGTATTGAAGGTGTAAACATTGGCATTTTATTTTATACTATCACTTTGACTGCACTTTGGAAAGTAGATTGACCTTGTAAGTCTGCAAGCAAGGGCAGTCAATTAGACAGGGGTTGCAATAAACCTAGGTAGGATATGGGGGACTTACTTCCCTGGCAGTCCAGCGGTTAAGACTTCGCCTTCTATTGCAGGGGGTGCGGGTTTGATCCTTGGTCGGGGAGCTAAGATCCCACATGCCTTGTGGCCAAAAAACCAAAACATAAAAGAGAAGCAAATTCAATAAAGACTTTAAAAATGGTCCACATCAAAAAAAAAAAAGTAGTGATTATTAAAAAAAACAAAACAAAACCTAGGTAGGATAATTATGGCTTTAACTAGGCAATGGGCATAGGTGTTGGAAAGTTGGAGATGAATTATATCGTAAGATATAGAATAGTTAGAACTTGATGGTTGACTATTGTGTTGGTAGACACATCCTGCCTTTACCCCTACAGTAAGATTGCTGCTTAAGGAATTGCATAAATGGTTTATTAATTAGGAGAAGCTAAACTTACAACAAAGAGAACCTCAAAATTCAGTGGCTTAAAGAATAAGAAGTTTATATTTCTCACTCAGTAATCTGGAGCAGTTGTTACTTTACCTTGCTGCACAAATGAGAATATTTCACCATATTGTTTGATCAAATGGTGACTCTGCTTCATACAGTCATTTAAGGATCCAGATTGGAAGATTTGCTGCCTTTCTTCACATGCTTTCCAAGTCTATCACCATGTCTGTCAGCTAGAAGCTAGAAAAGAGGAGGGAGGGGTGTTATGAGCCAGGCCAAGAAATGGCACCTGTGTTCACGTTCCATTGGCGAGAACTTGGTCATGTGGCCACACCTAACTGCAGTGAGGGTGGGAAATGTAGTGTAGGTGGGCAGCTCCCATTGAAGAAAGGAAGAACAGATTTTAGAAGACAGCTTAGCAGTCTCTGCCATAAACTGTGATGCCGTTTGCTGAGACAGGAAACGGGAAGCAGGTTTACGGCAGAAGATAATAAATTTCCTTTTGGATATGTTAAAATACAGGTACTTCTAAGACTTCTAAATTTGCATGTGTAATAAGAATGTGCAAGTGATCCTAAGGTAACGTCAATTGGAAAAAAATTACTTATGTTTTTCTTTAGCAATGTTATGGTACAGAAATTTAAGTTATTTTTCTGAAAAAAAATCAAAAGGAGGAAAGTAGGGTAAAATTAGAAGGGAATGGGGAAAGGGCATGAGGAAAAAGACTGTGTTTATTGTTATGTAGTTATGGCATAAATCAGTTGATTAAAAATATTGCCAAGTACTTACTGTATGCCAGACACTGACCTAGGTATAATACCTGTTGGCTGCGTAGTAGAGATAAGAAAGACAGATCAATCCCTGGTCTCATTACATAGTCATGAAAGAAGGTAGACAACGAGAACCTGTTGGATAGAGGAAAGAATTTAAAGTACCAAGTGCTACAAAGCAAATAAAATAGTGTCTGTAGGGACACTATGAGCTTGGGGGTGGCTGCTTGGCTAATTTTGGCTAAGGCAGTTAGGATAGAACTCTTTTTTTTTTTTTGCAGTACGCGGGCCTCTCACTGTTGTTGGTCTCTCCCGTTGCGGAGCACAGGCTCCGGACGCGCAGGCTCAGCGGCCATGGCTCACGGGCCCAGCCGCTCTGCGGCATGTGGGATCTTCCCAGACCGGGGCACGAACCCACGTCCCCTGCATCGGCAGGCGGACTCTCAACCACTGCGCCACCAGGGAAGCCCAGGATAGAATTCTTTGAGAAGTAAAATTGAGCTAAGACCTGAGTGATGAGAAGAGGATAACTTAATGAAGACCTAGGCAGATAACATTCCAAGTAGAAGGAACTCAGCAACTGCAAGGCCTGGAAACAGACTTGGAAAGTTTAAGGGGGCCAAGATGTTGCCCAGTGTAAAAATAGGAAGTGAGATACTCCAGTGTATAGTCTTATCACCTGAGGTAAAGTATAAATTTTATTTAGTTGCAGTGGGAGATCACTGGACAGTTTAAGCAACTAACTGATATGACTTGGTTTTATGCTTAAAAAACTTAAAAGTGGGGGAGGAAATCTAGAGATCAAGGCCAGGAAACTAGTTAAGAGACTGTTGCAGTAGTACCAGAAAAAAGATAATAGTGGCTCCGACTAAAAGTTGGTAGTGGCTCAGATTTCCTTGAAATCGTGGGAAATGGTTGCATTTAGGACCTATTTGGATGTAGAGTTGACAGAAGTTGTTGATAGATTAGATGTGAGATTTGAAGGAAAAAGGAAACAAGGATGACTCCTGGGTTTTTGACCTTAGAAGTTGGGTTGGTGTTAAAAATAGGTCCCAAATTTCTTTTGTAGTTTTGGTAGGTGTTTACCTAGTGGATTCTGAAGGAGACATGGCATTTGGGCATACGATGAATTTAGCTAGTTGAACTCTTTCCATGTTTTTCTCAAGAATATGTTATGCTCTAAAAGAAATAAGTGCAGACTTTATGTATTGTTGGAAAAGTGAAGCATTTTAAAGCTAATTTAGGTACTTCCTATTATATGATTTTTTTTTTCATTTCTTAGAATGGTCTTTAACAGAGTTATCAACTGTGGTTTGTGAATTTTAATTTGGATTTATCCAGAATCTCCAAATACTTCAAGGGCCTAAAATCTTGCTCCGATCATCTGTTTGCCTTTTACCTATTCAGACCAGACAGGAGGCTGAGCTGCCTGCCAGCCTAGGGATATACCCTTCAGGCAGTGCTCGCTTTGTTAGGAATACAGCACTGCTTGTGGTGTGTAGGGTAGGGAAGACCGTAACCATGTCACACCTCCCCTGAAGGGCAAAGTGTTGGAATCTATTACTGAGCAGATAATCTTTGATCTTTATTCTGTTGATATTTCATTGATTGTAAAGAGAAATGTTGGGATGGTACTTTGTTTTACAAAAAATATATATCAGTTTGAATATTTATTTACTTCATAAATGAAAGAGTTTCCACAATTTAGAGATTATGTTAGTGTTTTAAAATTGAGCTGTCTATGTCAAATTTTACCGTTGAATGTTTCAAGTCTTTACGTAGTTCTTACTTTTCTTCTGACAGAAACTGAGCATTTGGATATATTTGGAAAAGCTATTAATTGGTATACATTAAGTACTTTTGCTGTACACCTAGAAGTATAGTTCATCTAGTTCTGTGTTTAATCATTTTTGAAAATGTACTAAATATTTTCACTTCTGAATTTGATGAGAGTTAATGAAAACGTGAACTAATCTAATTTTAACTGCTAAAGATGACTGTGTTCTAAATGTTGCCTAGAAATTGATATATAATACGGTTAAAAACCAAAATTCAACTGAGTAAATTCGAAGATCTAATTGGTTTTATTAAACACTTCCTGAATCAGGCCACATCCCATCTAGTAAGTAGAAGGGATCTCTGAGGAGCTATACAAAATGGAAGGTTTTTAAAGGCAGAAGGGGGCAGGGACAAGAAAGTTATACTAGCAGAAAGCAGATTGGCAAGGTCACTTTCCTTTAAGGGATGGGAGGGGTCTGTGTGGCAGGTGACCTTGCTAGTGCTGACCAGGAAATTCCAGACCAATTCGTTAAGATGCCTTTCCTGGGAGGGGCTGAATCTACAGTTAGGTTAGGTAGTAAGTCTTGGTTTGCTGGTGTGGGAGTTAACACAAGTAACTCCATTTTGGATCTGTTCTTTCTTTTTAACACACATATAAAATAATCTTTTATTTAAATATAAAATTTACTAACCTTAATTTGTGTAATTTCTCCACATAATACAGCAGACTTTTATTTTTTAAAAATATATTTAAAAATATTTCTAAACATAAAAAGATAAAAAATTAACTATTTACTGACAGATTTACATTAATTTAAACATTTTTCTTGAGACTGTAGATACCTAGTTGTACCTTAGTAGCAAGACCATACGTTTCACATGCTCATAGACCTTTGAAATGTTTTAGAAAACTACTTATCATAATTTTCTCCGACTTTGTTCCCCCACCCAGCTAATTCATGTATGTCACCTAAAGTTGCAGGGCCATATACAGTAAAAGGTCTGCCCTATGCCCAACATTGTTCTGGGCTTAGTGTGTGGGTATAAGAACACTTATACAGCTTACTAGATAATATCTTCTATGACAAAGTGGTAGTAGTATATGTATATATATGTCCTCATTGTTAGAAGGTGACAAAGGAATCATCTGATAAAGTATCTTACCTATCACTAGTGGTTCCTGGCAGAGTAGACCCAAACTACTACAGTCTACATTTCTATACTTTCTATTCACATACCAAAGTGGGTTAAAATCAATGAAATATTGCCAAGGAAAGATATGCCCAGTTGAAAACTTTTGTTAGGTGGTGGTTACAGTTTGAACTGTATCTTGCCATACATTAGTGATTTGCCAGATTTGGTCAAAATCATCAATGCCAACAGTTGATATAAAGATCTTTCTTTGACCGTATTACAGTTAAAACAAGCCAACAACTTTTAATTTTTATATATTAAGGGAATTTTTCAGGTAATCACATTGCTTTCAGATGTATTTTATGATCATGTATTAGATGTCATAGCATGTCTGCAGGCAGATGAAAGTAGTTTTAGTTAGGATTGTAGGATTGCTTTGATTAGCCAAAATAATATTTCTTAAAAGAATTTCTCATATTCTAACACATGCTAACTCTAAAGAGTGCTTTCTGTGTTTTTTAGTCGTCCATATACTAACAAGGTCATCACTTTATGGTACCGTCCACCTGAACTGCTGTTGGGAGAAGAAAGATACACACCAGCTATTGATGTATGGAGCTGTGGGTAAGATAGGCTTATCGACTGGTTAATTTACTTGAAACTTGGTAGTGAAGTAAAATCATACCATTTGGTAATGGTGGATATTTTTCCCATTAGATGTATCCTTGGTGAACTCTTCACTAAAAAACCTATATTTCAAGCAAATCAGGAGCTTGCACAACTAGAATTAATAAGGTAAGCTTGTGATTTTAATATTTGTAATATCTGTAGGAAATTAAAATTTTTTCACGCTTGTGTTTCTAGGAGAACATCATGTTTCTGTTGAAGGCTGATGATTGCTGAATGGAGGAGAAACTAGAACGCAGGCACTTTGATAATTGTTCTAGTAAAACTAAGGATCTTAAAGTCCCTAGATATTTTGTGATTAGATTAATGTGTTTGAGTTCCTAAAGATAAGACTGGGAAGGAGGAGTAAATATGAGGGGGGAGAGAATGAATGGTAGATTCTGTTTTTTCCGGAGTGTGGCAGTATGGAAGAATTAATGTTTGGGGATTTTTTAAAGAAATACTCTTTTACATATGTATATGCACATGTGTTTATATGTATATGTGTATGCAGACACACCAAAATACATCCATGTACTCACTAGCATAGGTCTTCATTATTTGGAGCCTATTATAGGGCCTAGGTCATAGGACTTACGTGTTAATCATCTTTCTCTTTATCTAATATTT
This sequence comes from Aethalodelphis obliquidens, assembly GCF_003676395.1. Classification (NCBI taxonomy): domain Eukaryota; kingdom Metazoa; phylum Chordata; class Mammalia; order Artiodactyla; family Delphinidae; genus Aethalodelphis; species Aethalodelphis obliquidens. Next base: position 12,352,475 of record NW_020837971.1, read on the forward strand.
TAAATAAGTTTCTTTTTTATAAAAGAGCTTTGGTTTTCATATATAATAATATTAAATTGCAACTTGTAAGATTTGCATGAGTGTTTCAAAATATGGATGAGAATTTTTAGGGAAGATATTGGTATAAGGCACATACATACCCATGTACTGTGAACCTTCCCTTCAGCAGACTTATTGGACTAATTGTTGCTCTACATTCAATCTGTAAATAATACTAGCTTGATAACATAGCAAGCTGAATATTTGCAGCTAGTAGATTACCACTCTATAGTAAGACTACGTATTTATTCCACCAGTTGAAGAGTATGACGACCAAGAGGTAGTTGTTTCCCATTTTGTATACAAACATTTTATTATTGTACATATGTTGTTTAATTAACTATAGACAGATGCAGTGCTTTGCAAAGACTTAACAGAGTTGGCTAATGTAGAATCCCATTCAGTGAGTCCTCTGATGAAAGAGAAGGCCATGGCCCTATGTCAGAAAGTTGGGAAATAAATGCACATTTATACATTTTTAGTTAAAATAAAATGTTTAAATCATGTATCTGTGTATCTTTCTTTTTCTTTTTTTTTTTTGGTAATGATTTTCTCTAACCCATTTTTTCAGTTAGCCAACTATTGTTCCTAATTGTATTTAATACTAGGGTTTCTATTAATGATGTTAGTATTTATTTAGTTTATACATGATACAAGCATTGTTCTAGGAATTTCACCTGAATTACTTCAGTTAAGTTGTGTGTTGTTTTTATAGTTAAGAAAACTGAACCTTACAGAGGTGAAGAATTTGTTCAGAGTCATACAACTAGCAAGTGGCAAAATTGAGATTTGAATCTAGATAGTTTTACCTTACTATCTAAACTTATAACCAATTCTCTATACTATGCAGTAAATAAAACTTCCTGGAACTTTTAGTTGGTATGACACAAACACCAAGAATTAACAAAGACAGCATGAAAAATTTCTGCAGAATATTAATACAAAATTTCTAAAAGGAGTAATTAGCCAGTAGTATGTAATGTTTTATTAAAAATTAACTTGCAGAGTCAATTAGGGTCATCCTAAGAATACAAGAATGTTTTAGTTTTAGGAATTCCATTATTATAATTCATCATTTTAATAGATGTAAAATAATATGTCTATCTTGATAGTGTTGAATAGGCATTTGCTGAAATTATAAACTGCTAATTAAGTGTAGAGGCATATTTCTTTAACACAATAAAATATGTATCACAAACGGACTAGATAATATTTAGTGGTGAAATACTGGAAGTAAAGGCAAGAATGAGAAAAAATTGACTAGCAGTATCATTATTTTAAGAGTGTTTTAGAAGCACTAACTAGTTAACTAGTAGTGTTAGAAAAGTGAACCCAATAAGAGGTATACTATCATAATTTGTATCTGATAGCATTGCATACATGCAGCGTGCAAGGAAATGACCTGAAATTCCTTGAATAAAAAATTTGGTAAAATGGCAAGTGTTAAGAATCTGTGTGTATATACACACATATGTGTGTGTGTGTGTGTGTGTGTGTGTGTGTGAGAGAGAGAGAGAGTATGTATATACACACAGCATACTAATATATATTATATACTAATACATATATTCTAAAGCAAGAGCTTTTAAAGACTATGTACAAATAATAACCAGTTAGAAACATAGGGAATGGAGAGCATGTTTAACAAAACCACCACCGTATATACTCTAGGAATACTGAAAACTATAATGTTTCACCTAAAATTGTAAAGAAGATTTGAATAAGTGTTGGAGAGGCATATCTTGTTTTTGGCTAGGAAGCCTTTTTTTAAAACATCTTTATTGGAGTATAATTGCTTTACAATTGTGTGTTAGTTTCTGCTTTATAACAAAGTGAATCAGCTGTGCATATACATATATCCCCATATCTCCTCCCTCTTGCGTCTCCCTCCCACCCTCCCTATCCTACCCCTCTAGGTGGTCACAAAGCACCGAGCTGATCTCCCTGTGCTATGCGGCTGCTTCCCACTAGCTATCTATTTTGGTAGTATATATAAGTCCATGCCACTCTCTCACTTCATCCCAGCATACCTTTCCCCCTCCCTGTGCCCTCAAGTCCATTCTCTACATCTGCGTCTTTGTTCCTGTCCTGACCCTTCGTTCTTCATAACTGTTTTTTTCCTGTAGATTCCATATATATGTGTTACCATATGGTATTTGTTTTTCTCTTTCTGACTTATTTCACTCTGTATGACAGACTCTAGGTCCATCCACCTCATTACAAATAGCTCAATTTCGTTTCTTTTTATGGCTGAGTAATATTCCATTGTATATATGTGCCACATCTTCTTTATCCATTCATCTGTCGATGGACACTTAGGTTGCTTCCATGTCCTGGCTATTGTAAATAGAGCTGCAATGAACATTTTGGTACATGACTCTTTTTGAATTATGGTTTTCTCAGGGTATATGCCCAGTAGTGGGATTGCTGGGTCATATGGTATTTCTCTTTGTAGTTTTTTAAGGAACCTCCATACTGTTCTCCATAGTGGCTGTATCAATTTACATTCCCACCAACAGTGCAAGAGGGTTCCTTTTTCTCCACACCCTCTCCAGCATTCATTGTTTGTAGATTTTTTGATGATGGCCATTCTGACTGTGTGAGGTGATACCTCATTGTAGTTTTGATTTGCATTTCTCTAATGATTAGTGATGTTGAGCATTCTTTCATGTGTTTGTTGGTAGTCTGTATGTCTTCTTTGGAGAAATGTCTGATTAGGTCTTCTGCCCATTTTTGGATTGGGTTGTTTGTTTTTTTTATATTGAGCTGCATGAGCTGCTTGTAAATTTTGGAGATTAGTCCTTCGTCAGATGCTTCATTTGCAAATGTTTTCTCCCATTCTGAGGGTTGTCTTTTCATCTTCTTTATGGTTTCCTTTGCTGTGCAAAAGCTTTTTAAGTTTCATTAGGTCCCGTTTGTTTATTTTTGTTTTTATTTCCCTTTCTCTAGGAGGTGGGTCAAAAAGAATCTTGCTGTGATGTATGTCATAGAGTGTTCTGCCTATGTTTTCCTCCAAGAGTTTTATAGTGTCTGGCCTTACATTTAGGTCTTTAATCCATTTAGAGTTTATTTTTGTGTATGGTGTTAGGGAGTGTTCTAATTTCATTCTTTTACATGTAGCTGTCCAGTGTTCCCAGCACCACTTATTGAAGAGACTGTCTTTTCTCCATTGTATATTCTTGCCTCCTTTGTCAAAAATAAGGTGACCTTATGTGTGTGGGTTTATCTCTGGGCTTTCTATCCTGTTCCGTTGATCTATGTTTCTGTTTTTGTGCCAGTACCATACTGTCTTGATTACTGTAGCTTTGTAGTGTAGTCTGAAGTCAGGGAGCCCGATTCCTCCAGCTCCGTTTTTTTCTCAAGATTGCTTTGGGTAGTCAGGGTCTTTTGTGTTTCCATACAAATGGTGAAATTTTTTGTTCTAGTTCTGTGAAAAATGCCGTTGGTAGTTTGATAGGGATTGCATTGAATCCGTAGATTGCTTTGGGTAGTATAGTCATTTTCACAATGTTGATTCTTCCAATCCAAGAACACGGTATATCTCTCCATCTGTTTATGTCATCTTTAATTTCTTTCATGAGTGTCTTATAGTTTTCTGCATACCGGTCTTTTGTCTCCTTAGGTCGGTTTATTCCTAGGTATTTTATTCTTTTTGTTGCAGTGGTAAATGAGAGTGTTTCCTTAATTTCTCTTTCAGGTTTTTCATCATCAGTGTATAGGAATGCAAGAGATTTCTGTGCATTAGTTTTGTATCCTGCAACTTTACCAACTTCATTGATTGGCTCTAGTAGTTTTCTGGTAGCATCTTTAGGATTCTCTATGTATAGTATCATGTCATCTGCAAACAGTGACAGTTTTACTTCTTTTCTGATTTGGATACCTTTTATTTCTTTTTCTTCTCTGATTGCTGTGGCTAAAACTTCCAAAACTATGTTGAATAATAGTGGTGAGAGTGGGCAACCTTGTCTTCCTGATCTTAGTGGAAATGGTTTCAGTTTTTCACCATTGAGAACGATGTTGGCTGTGGGTTTGTCATATATGGCCTTTATTATGTTGAGGAAAGTTCCCTCTATGCCTACTTTCTGGAGGGTTTTTATCATAAATGGGTGTTGAATTTTATCGAAAACTTTTACTCCATCTACTGAGATGATCATATGGTTTTTAATCCTTCAATTTGTTAATGCGGTGTATTACACTGATTGATTTGCGTATATTGAAGAATCCTTGCATTCCTGGGATAAACCCCACTTGATCATGGTGTATGATCCTTTTAATGTGCTGTTGGATTCTGCTTGCTAGTATTTTGTTGAGGATTTTTGCATCTATGTTCATCAGTGATATTGGCCTATAGTTTTCTTTCTTTGTGACGTCTTTGTCTGGTTGTGGTATCAGGGTGATGGTGGCCTTGTAGAATGAGTTGGGGAGTGTTCCTCCCTCTACTGTATTTTGGAAGCGTTTGAGAAGGATAGGTGTTAGCTCTTCTTTAAATGTTTGATAGAATTCACCTGTGAAGCCATCTGGTCCTGGACTTTTGTTTGTTGGAAGGTTTGAAATCACAGTTTCAATTTCATTGCTTGTGATTGGTCTGTTCCTATTTTCTATTTCTCCTGGTTCATTTCAAAAGGTTGTGCTTTTCTAAAAATGTATCCATTTCTACCAGGTTGTCCATTTTATTGGCATATAGTTGCTCTTAGTAATCTCTCATGATCCTTTTTATTTCTGCAGTGTCAGTTTTACTTCTCCTTTTTCATTTCTAATTCTATTGATTTGAGCCTTCTCCCTTTTTTTCTTGATGAGTCTGGCTAATGGTTTATCAATTTTGTTTATGTTCTCAAAGAACCAGCTTTTAATTTTATTGACTTTGCTATTGTTTCCTTCATTTCTTTTTCCTCTCTTTCTGATCTGATCTTTATGATTTCTTTCCTTCTGCTAACTTTGGGGTTTTTTGTTCTTCTTTCTCTAATTGCTTTAGGTGTAAGGTTAGGTTGTTTTTTTGAGATGTTTCTTGTTTCTTGAGGTAGGATTGTATTGCTATAAATTTCCCTCTTAGAACTGCTTTTGCTGAATCCCATAGGTTTTGGGTCATCATGTTTTCATTGTCATTTGTTTCTAGGTATTTTTTGATTTCCTCTTTGATTCCTTCAGTGACCTCTTGGTTATTAAGTAGTGTATTGTTTAGCCTCCATGTGTTTGTATTTTTTACAGATTTTTTTTCCTGTAATTGATATCTAGTCTCATAGCATTGTGGTTGGGAAAGATACTTGATATGATTTCAGTTTTCTTAAATTTACCAAGGCTTGCTTTGTGACCCAAGATATGATCTATCCTGGAGAATGTTCCATGAGCACTTGAGAAGAAAGTGTATTCTGTTGTTTTTGGATGGAATGTCCTATAAATATCCATTAAGTCCATCTTGTTTAATGTGTCATTTAAAGCTTGTGTTTCCTTATTTATTTTCATTTCGGATGATCTGTCCATTGGTGAAAGTGGGGTGTTACACTTCCCTACTGTGATTGTGTTACTGTCAATTTCCCCTTTTATGGCTGTTAGCATTTGCCTTATGTATTGAGGTGCTCCTATGTTGGGTGCATCAGTATTTACAATTGTTATATCTTCTTCTTGGATTGATCCCTTGATCATTATGTAGTGTTCTTTTTTGTCTCTTGTAATAGTCTTTATTTTAAAGTCTGTTTTGTCTGATATGAGAATTGCTACTCCAGCTTTCTTTTGATTTCCATTTGCATGCAATATCTTTTTCCATCCCCTCACTTTCAGTCTCTTTGTGTCCCTAGGTCTGAAGTGGGTTTCTTGTAGATAGTATATATATATATGGGTCTTGTTTTTGCATCCATTCAGCCAGTCTGTGTCTTTTGGTGGGAGCATTTAATCCATTTACATTTAAGGTAATTATCGATATGTATCATCCTGTTACCATTTTTTTAATTGTTTTGGGTTTGTTATTGTAGGTCTTTTCCTTCTCTTGTGTTTCCTCCCTAGAGAAGTTCCTTTAGCATTTGTTGTAGAGCTGGTTTGGTGGTGCTGAATTCTCTTAGCTTTTGCTTGTCTGTAAAGGTATTAATTTCTCTGTCGAATCTGAATGCGATCCTTGCTGGGTAGAATAATCTTGGTTGTAGGTTTTTCCCTTCCATTACTTTAAATATGTCCTGCCACTCCCTTGTGGCTTGCAGTTTCTGCTGAAAGATCAGCTGTTAACCTTCTGGGGATTCCCTTGTATGTTATTTGTTGTTTTTCCCATGCTGCTTTTAATATCCTTTCTTTGTATTTAATTATTGACAGTTTGATTAATATGTGTCTTGGTGTGTTTCTCCTTAGATTTATCCTGTATGGGACTCTCTGTGCTTCCTGGGCTTGATTAACTATTTCCTTTCCCATATTAGGGAAGTTTTCAACTATAATCTCTTTAAATGTTTTCTCAGTCCCTTTCTTTTTCTCTTCTTCTTCTGGGACCCCTCTAATTTGAATGTTGGTGTATTTAATGTCCCAGAGGTCTCTGAGACTGTCCTCAGTTCTTTTCATTCTTTTTTCTTTATTCTGCTCTGCAGTAGTTATTTCCATTATTTTATCTTCCAGGTCACTTATCCGTTCTTCTGCCTCTGTTATTCTGCTATTGATCCCTTCTAGAGAATTTTTAATTTCATTTATTGTGTTGTTCATCTCTGTTTGTTTGCTCTTTAGTTCTTCTAGGTCCTTGTTAAACGTTTCTTGTATTTTCTCCATTCTACTTCCAAGATTTTGGATTATCTTTACTATCATTATTCTGAATTCTTTTTCAGGTACACTGCCTATTTCCTCTTCATTTGTTAGGTCTGGTGGATTTTTACCTTACTCCTTCATCTGCTGTGTGTTTCTCTGTCCTCTCATTTTGCTTATCTTACTGTGTTTGGCGTCTCCTTTTTGCCGGCTGCACATTCGCAGTTCCTGTTGTTTCTGGTGTCTGTCCCCAGTGGCTAAGGTTGGTTCAGTGGGTTGTGTAGGCTTCCTGGTGGAGGGGACTAGTATCTCTGTTCTGGTGGATGAGGCTGGATCTTGTCTTTCTCGTGGGCAGGACCACATCCGGTGGTGTGTTTTGGGGTGTCTGTGACCTTATTATGATTTTAGGCAGCCTCTCTGCTAATGGGTGGGGATGTGTTCCTATCCTGCTAGTTGTTTGGCATAGGGTGTCCAGCACCTGTAGCTTGCTGGTTGTTGAGTGGAGCTGGGTCTTAACATTGAGATGGAGATCTCTGGGAGAGCTTTTGCCATTTGATATTACGTGGAGCCAGGAGGTCTCTGGTGGACCAGTGTCCTGAACTCAGCTCTCCCACCTCAGAGGCACAGGCCTGACACCCGGCTGGAGCATCAAGACCCTATCAGCCACACGGCTCTCTCTGGGCTTCTATTTCGGCAGCAGCAATGTGACTCTGGACGGTGTGAGCCACTTTTTTCACCAGTTGGCCAAGGAGAAGTGTGATGGCGCCCAGTGTCTCTTGAAAATGCAAAACCAGTGCTGTGGCCATGCCCTCCTCCAGGATGCGCGGAAGCCTTCTCAAGATGAGTGGGGTAAAATCCAGGACGCTGTGGAAGCCGCCATTCTTAGGGAGAAGAACCTGAACCAGACACTATTGGATCTGCGTGCCCTGGGTTCTGCCTGCGCCCCCTTTTTTTTTAAGATGGCAGTTCATCGTATGTTAGTCATTATAGTCCCTTTGAGAATTTCAAAAGACTTTTTTAAAACAACAGTTGATTTTAATGTTTATCTGGAGGCCTGAACCTGAAAATAGCTAGGAAAATTCTTTAAAAAGAAGGACAATTTGAAAAAAAAAAAAAAAAAAAAAGAAGGACAATTTGGCATATCATATGTTAAATCAAAATTTTAGTAACTAAAACCATTTTGTACTGGCACAAGATACACAGATGAATTAGCGCAATTATATGGGAAATTCAGAAGTAAAGAAAGTTCGTATGGACCTTAGAATATAATACAGTAGACATTTCAAATTAGGGAGTTAATTGAATATTATTTATTGATTGCTGGTTGTGTACCTGTTACCAGTCCTGAGGATACAGTGGAGGTTGGGAATTGTATCCCCAGTGCCTAGTAACTGGCACACAACTTTTTCTGCTTTCTTGTTGGGGGAGACAGAGAAAACAAACAAATTAATAAAATACATCAGGTGGTGATGAGCACAGGGGATAGAAGATGATAGCAGGAAGCGCTGTGTATGGAGCCAGGGAAAGTCTCTCCCATAGGTACCATCTGAGCAGAGAGCTGAGTGAACAGCAGAGTCATGATCCTGAGGCATGAGTGTGTTTGGATTATTTTATGGACCTGTTAAGTCAATTAGGGAACCGTATGGGAAACAAAAAGAAAGCTCAAGCCATCCAGTTAGTGGCATACTGTACAGTTACTAAAAAGGAAATGGTAGATCTGGACATGTTGATATGCAAAAGCAACACTGTCACGTGAAAAGAGCAGTTTTACAGAAGGCTGTGTTTGGTTTGATCCCACATGGGTGAGACAAATTAAATATGTCAAAAGAGTCTGGAATTGTTAATCTGAACATGGACTTGTGAGAGGGTTAGGGAAGGGACTGTTTTACTTTCTGCTTTATATGTTTCAAAACGTCTTTGGGTTTTGGTAAGATATCAAATATTTATAATAATACAAAAAAGATGCTTCAATTTTGATTTTATAGCATTAATTATTTTTAAAACATGAAGAAAAAAAGGACGTTTCTGGTAAAAGAGACACGTCTCCTTGGTTTGAAGGAGGTGGCAGAGTATATTGAAAGGGGCAGGCTTTGGGATCTTGCAGGCCTGGGTTCTAATGCCAGCTCAGGTACTTCCTGCTCTTGTGACTTAGGGTAAGTTCCATAATGCTATAAGTTTCTTTCTTCACAAGTAAAACAGGACAAATAATGTGCTTAGGATTGTAAAAATTAATGTGTTTCCTAGTACATATTTACTTCTTCCCCTCATCTTATTTGCGGTAATGCTGGAATGTTTCCCCAGTCTAAAGCCTCAGGAATGATGAGTTCTAGGGTCTACATTGTACAAGTACATATAAATGGATCAAGGATGGTAATCCTAATGAGAATCTGTCTTAAAGAGCTTTACACTACAGTGGTCAAGTTATTTGTACTTTACCTGGTTCCAGAAAATACGTTAGGCAGATTACAAAAATTTTGTGATAAGAAGTAGCATGAATTAAAAGTAATGGCAAAGAGAGAGAAAAACATAGGTGGGAACAAAAAAAGGGATGAATGAGAGCAAAAATGTTTTTATATGAGAGTAACAGTTTTAACTCTTAAGTGTTCTGGCAGCCAGTGAAAGAACCTTTATATCACACAATGTATATTGCTTATGGAATAAAAAACAATCATGGAAGAAATTAAAAGTAGATTTGGAATGAGAAGAATTCCCTGCACACATACACAAAGCCTCAGGTTACACAGGTAAAATTTTTACAACTTTAAAGGCATAGGCTTTGGTTGTTCCAGAATATAGGAAAAGAAGGAAAGTTCCCATATTTAATTTAATTTATTTATTTATTTTTAATTTTTAAAAATTTATTTATTTTGTTTTGCAATACACGGGCCTCTCACTGTTGTGGCCTCTCCCGTTGCGGAGCACAGGCTCTGAACGCGCAGGCTCAGCGGCCATGGCTCACGGGCCCAGCCGCTCCGCGGCATGTGGGATCTTCCCGGACTGGGGCACGAACCTGTGTCCTCTGCATCGGCAGGCGGACTCTCAACCACTGCACCACCAGGGAAGCCCAGTTCCCATATTTTCAAAAGTGAAGCATGTATACCTTCATAAATCATTAGCATAAAAATTTCTTTAGACTTGTACTTCTTAATCTTTTCAGTCTCTTCTTTATACTCTTAAACATTGTGAAAGATCCCAGGAGCTTGTTTATGTTGATTGTATGTATTGAAATTTAAAACTGAGAAGTAAAAATATTTATTAATTCATTTTAAAACAATATATTAACATTTTAATTGTAAAAAGTTTATATTTCCCAAACTAAAATAAGTGTTGGTGAAATGAATAGCATTGTTTCACATTTTTATAAATCATTTAATGTCTGGCTTAAACATCTGGATAAACATCTGTGATATGCTGTTTTCAATAGTCTTTTCAGATAATTGTGCATATTCTTCCTTGAAACTTCAGTAAGTGGCAGTTCTTTTTACAGGTTAGTTGTAATGTGCAGTCTGTAACCACAGATTTTGTACTCTAATATATTGAAATCCATTGGTTTATCTTACATTCTGAATAGATCTTTTACCTGTGATGATTTTATAACATTATGTATTGGTCATTTGATAATATTGGATCACTGAATTGAGCAAATCTTCTAAAGTGTAGCATTTCATTATATAGTATTTGTTATGACCACTTACCTCATCAGAAAAGCCTTTAGGTATTTATTTTGAAGCTGTCAAGTTCATGGTGTAGATATAAGTCTTCTAGTATTCTGATTTTCTCCTGAAAGCTTGAATTTTATAATTGACAGTAAATGCTGCAGTTGTCTTCCTTGAAGTAATAAGCTGACTTTGTTCCTGGTTAAGAAAATGCCTGGCAAATACCCAAGTATGATGACCATAGTTTTTTAGTTGTTTTTGCAGGTAAAAATGGTGGTTCATGAAAAAAGCACCTACTTCAGCTTGCAACTCAAATAATTGCACAAGTGCTTCTCAAGATAACTATCACTTTGTTGTGCAACTGAAGTGCTTTATGAGTATTTTCTATTTCATTACTAAGAATGTTGAAAAGATATGTACTCAAGTATAAGGGTTTAATAATAATAATTTTTACTGCTTCAACAAGTGCCTTCTTAAGTGAAACTCTCCCCCTCTCTCCCCACCAAGGTTATGTGGTAGTGAAGAGTATTTACTGCTAATAGTCTGGTGCCACTGCCTCAAGTCATGCTAAGGTGCCAGTAGTTTTACCCACTACTGGCTTAATAACATCAGTGCAAAGTCAACACATTGAAAAGTATAAATAATGTCTTAATAATACCTTTGACCTTCCAGACCCCTGAAGGGTCTAGGGGACACCGAGTGGTCTTTGGACCCCATTTTTGCAAACTGCTGATGTATACCAACTAAAAAGTAGAATACAGCATTACACTAAAATAACAGTACTTTGATTAGGCTCAAGTGGTATTCCTCTTTTGAACGTATGGATGACTAAATATTCTAAAATCTCTTAATTCGAAAATCTCTTACTAACGTCATAAATATAATTCATGACATTAGTAACTCAGGGAAGAAAATGCAGGTGATGATTGTAATAGAGTTTCTAAAAATCAAACTGATAGAACTAAAGAAGTATCCTTTTAAAATTTAAAAGCCACAAAAATAAAACCCATAGTCAAAAGGAATAAATCAATGCTTTCTAAGCAGGAGGTATATGTGAATTTGTATGTGTCTGTGAATATCTTTACTATGTGTTGTGTTTCTCAAGCTAAAAGTTATCATCTTTCCCAGTGGTAAACAATGAAAGTACTCCCATTAAAATCAGAAACCAGACAAAATTACCTAATATTGTGTGGCATGATTAGCATTTTAACATTGTTTGGAAATTGCCACATAATGTAGCATACCATAATGATAAAAAGGAATATATGTTTGAAAAAATATAGATGAATTGTGATTATAGGTGATGATAATAAACCTGGAAAGCCTCAAAGAAACAACTGTTAAAAGAAAACTATGTTAGGAACCATAGGCTCTCAGATGGCGATCTAAATTTTTTATGTCAAATTTCAACCATTTCCTATAACAAAACTCTTCTAGTTATTGCTTAGGAAATATAATAGGGATAGGAGCACATTCAAAAAGCAAAAACTAAAACCCATAAAAGGAAATATACAAGATCTAATGGAAGAAATTTATAAGTATACCTTGGAAATATTGCAGGTTTTGTTGTAGACTACCACAATAAAGCAAATATCAAAATAAAGTGAGTGACACACATTTTTTGGTTTCCCAGTGCATATAAAGTTATGTTTACACTATACTGTAGTCTATTAGGTGTGCAGTAGCATTATGTGTGTATACCCTAATTTTAAAATACTGTATTGCTAAAAATACTAACCATCATTTGAATCTTTGGCAAGTTGTAGTCTTGCCAAAGGGTTTGAAATACTGTGAGAATTACCAGAAAGTGACACAGAGACACAAAGTGAGTAAATGCTGTTGGCAGAATGGCGCCAATAGACTTTCTGACACACGGTTACCACAAACCTGAAGTTTGAAAAAAAAAAAAAAATCTACAAAGCACAATAAAATGAGGTATGCCTGTATAAAACCAAAGGAAGTATAAAAATGGAAATATTAAGCTTTGTAAAGATAGCAATCCGTTCTAAATTGATAAATTCAGAGCAGCAGTGGAATCCCAACAGGATTCTCTTACTTTTGGAGTGTGACAGTATTGATTCTACAATTCATCTGTAAGGAAATACTGAAAAGAATAATTAGAGGAATGAGTAGATAGAGGGGTTTGTCCTGTAAGTCTTATGAAAAATGTAAAGGTATCATATGATATTGACACCAGAGTAGATAAATCAGTAAGTCAAAATAGATTCTCAAAACAGACCTCAGATATTTAGGGATTTAGCATATGATGCATTTCAAAATGTCTTCAGTAAATGATTTGGGGATAGCTAATTGACCATCAGGCACTGATTTTGCCAGTATGCAGTTATCAACTGCTGTCATGTCTGCTTCCCTAATTTCTAAAACTTTTCCCTGTCTTAGAATGTCTGTTTCGTCCTGTATGCTGCTACCAGTTAGATAACTTTCCCACTCAACTATCTTCCCAGAACACACAAAATAATTAAAACTGTTTAGCTAAGAGGTAATGAAACTGATTTTTATTATAAGGCTATTAATGAGCCAGGTGCTAGCTCATTTAATTTCACAGGTCCAAAGTAAAATTAATCCCCATTTTACAAAAGAGCAACAGATTCTAAGCAATGCAATTTCACCAATATCACAGACAGGATTCAGTTCTAAAGTTCGTTTTCAAACTCTGTCTTCATTATAGTTAGGCAGACTGCCTCTTGAAACTGTATTGTATGGCCCCTATCTAATGCTTCCAACTAAACCTCCCTTAGCACTAAATTCCACCTATACTGATTTCCTTAGTCTTCCTCCCACAAATGTTTAGACTTTGCTACTTCCATGACTTTGCCTATGCACTAATCTTTGCCAGTAACATAGTTCTCTTATTCCCTTTCCCACCTGTCTATTGTTTACTTATCCTTTGAGTTGTAGGCAAAATTCTGCACCTCTTCTCTAACTTGAGTACGTTTTCTTGTATTTCTGTAGTTGAAAGTATCCTTCATTTTCTTTATTCCATTATATTTTATACTTCTGTCATGGTGCACATAAATCTGCCAGGGATTGATTATATTCATCTAGTTACTTGGGTATATTATGTAGTATACAAAAGTGAGAGAGTGGTTTTGACATAGTTTTCTTAAGCTCCGCTAAAGGATGTCTGGCAACTTTAGTTGTCACTTGCTTATGTACGTTGGTGCATGTATTTATATTTATGTATATATGGAATATTTTTACTTTTAGTCAGTGATACATGGACATTTTCTTTTCCTATATGAAGACTAGCTGATAATTTTATATAAAATGGGGCTTCCCTGGTGGCGCAGTGGTTGAGAATCTGCCTGCCAATGCAGGGGAGACACGGGTTCGAGCCCCGGTCTGGGAGGATCCCACATGCCACGGAGTAACTAGGCCCGTGAGCCACAACTACTGAGCCTGCGCGTCTGGAGCCTGTGCTCTGCAACAAGAGAGGCCGCGATAGTGAGAGGCCCGCACACCGCAATGAAGAGTGGCTCCCGCTTGCCACAACTAGAGAAAGCCCTCGCACAGAAACGAAAACCCAACATAGCAAAAATAAATAAATTAATTAATAAACTCCTACCCCCAACATCTTCTTAAAAAAAATGTACATTTATTCTTGAGATTCAGTATACTCAAGCATATTTAACCAATTTTTCATCTACATATTATCAAAACATTAGTTTTAAATGTTTACCAGCTAGAGCTATTTGTTATAGCATTTCTTCAGTTTACCATAACAAAGACTTACTAATTAATATAAAAATAATGAGGGATTTCAAGATATAGATACAGAATAAAGCAGTTAAAATTTCTAAATACCTTGAAATCAGAGGCACTACTGAAATTGAAGAACTTCTATGTTTCAGGAATGTGACTTTTAGGGTCCTCCTGTTGACGAATTCAGCAGCAGTCTATAGTTCAGTTAGCTTCTTCAGTGTAGGAAATCTTTTCTGCTATTATTGTAAACTTCATTATATTCATAAGAGGTGATGATTAGGTACCTATAAAACCAGAGAAAGACATATACTAAACTCTAGTTCCTCAGTTTATTAGCATAAAAATTTTAAATTTTGGTTCAAAATATGCTCAACATATTTTGAATGTTGCCTGTGTTTTTAAGATTTGATTTTGCAGATACGAAGGTTTTCTTTCTAGGAGTTGGAATGTTTGGAGTGTTAGAAGCATTCACTGAAAATAAATTGAATTCTTAAAACAAGTAATTGATTTGGGATGACTAAAATATTTAATGAAACTAGTATACATTGTATCAGGACTTCAACATTTGTATATTTAAAAATGAGTTGATGTTTTGTATAGCAGTTGTATGTATGATTTTTTTCTGTGTAGTTTATATTGATGTACTTCTTTTTGTGTGTTGTTCAGCCGTATATGTGGAAGTCCATGTCCTGCAGTGTGGCCTGATGTAATCAAACTACCATATTTCAACACCATGAAACCAAAGAAGCAATATCGTCGAAAGTTAAGAGAAGAATTTGTTTTGTAAGAAGGGGATGCTTAAACATCCATATTGCGTTGATTTTTTTTTTAAGTTATTTCTTGAGAATTCTAAATGTCACTGTAGCCTCTGTTGACCTAAGGTCGACCTATCACAATTCTTCTATGTCATTTAATTTTGAGTTCCCTTTGCTACATGCAAATTACCATTTTACCATCATTATGAAATCAGTGCTTTGGAGTTATGTGTTTGATTTAGTCTTTACCTGAAAGAAATTTAATAATACCATTTAAAATTTTAAAGAAACCGCTTACAAGATACTTGAACTGAGTTTTTTACTTTGTTGTAGGAAACTATTCTGTTAAGTTTTTAATTTATGTTAAAACAGCAAATTGCCCATAGAGCAGTAAAATATACTATTGTTTGCCAAATTTCAAATTATTTAGAATAATAATTATAAAATTATGTAAAAATAAATATTTCTTTAAAGGAATATTTGGAACTTACTGGAATAAAGTATCACAAACATGTTATAAAATGCTAATATTTAAAATAAGCTCCTAAAGCAACATTAAGCTTGAGTCTAAGAACATGCATGACTTTTATAATCCTCTCATGCCAGTATTCCTGCAGCTGCACTAGACTTATTTGATTACATGCTCGCCTTGGATCCTAGTAAGCGCTGCACTGCAGAGCAGGCTCTTCAGTGTGAGTTCCTACGGGATGTGGAACCCTCAAAAATGCCTCCACCAGAGTAAGTGACTTTTTACTATATGCAGAATCTGGACAATATTAATAACATCATTATGTAGCTATCAAAAGCTATTCCATGATTAGTTAAGTCAAAAGAAAGAATAAATCAAAAGGAATAGAATAGCAATAGTGTACATAATTTGCACATCTAGAATGCAGAGCCTTGCTTTATGGTCAGCTAACCATAGGACTAGCAGAAGCAGCCTTCCTCTAGTTAATTTTATTAATATATTTCTACCCTAAAAAAAAATGTTTATTGCTGCTGCTATTGTAGTACTGTTTCTGCCAGCACTAGTTGCTTAGCTAAAATTTTGAGTGCTATGCTAAGCATTTCTCATGTATTACATTAATCTTTATAATCTTAACAGGTGAGTATTATTATCACCATTTTACAGAGAAGGAAGCAGGCTCAGAGAGGTTAAGAAACTTGCCCAAGAATACAAATCTAGTAAAGGGTGAAGCCAGCTCTGAAATTCAAGTTAGTTCTATAACAAAAAGAGGTTCTGAAATATTCCTCAGCAGACTCTACAGTAGAAAATTCTTATCATTGAATAAAAATATTAGTGTCAAAAGCCTGTATGGAATGCGTCTACTGTCTGATGGTGGGAGGTGGGTGTCGGGAGGCAGGGAATGCACAGAGTCGGCGTCAGAATGGCTGGGTTCTTGAACCTTCCCTCCCTTGTGGCTCCTGTAATTTCTCTAGGATTGATTTCGGGAAGGGGACAGAGCAGTCCATTTGGTTCTCCTTGATAGGATCTAGAAAGTTTGTAGAGATTTACTTAGTAATTTTAAAAATGATGATGAGTGTCACAAAAACAAACCTGTCCCTATAACAATAAAATGTGTCCATGTAATAACAATTAGCATATTGTGAAGGAACAGACATGGGATTTGGAGTTCAAATCCTGGCTCTTCCACTTAATTAATAAGATTGGTCTTATTATAGTTCTGTGAGACCATCATATTTGGCTTTAGTTTTTACTGAACTGTATGTGAATAGCCTTTGTGGGATGATATGGAAGGCAAAAAGGATCTATCATCTGACACATTGAGGGACCTGAATCATTCACTGTTGAATTGTTTCATGGATTTTTTTGCTTATCAGTATATATCAGCAGTCTTGAAACTTTGGCTTTAGTACCTCTTTAAAGAATTTTTTTAAACTTTCGGTTTGGAAAAATTTCAACTCTATACAGAAAAATAGGAAGAATATTACAATGAACAGTCATATGCTCTTCATCTAGGTTCAAACACTTAACTAAAATTTGGACACATTTGATTTATCACTCCATATCTTTTTTTCCTGAACTATTTGCATATTATATTGTGGGAATGACATTTCACTTATAAATAATTCACCATGTTCTCTATAAGAACTGGGACTTTATTCTGTATAACTACAATATCATTATAAAGCATAAGAAATTTAACATTGTATTAGCTAATAGTTTATATTCAGATTTCTCTAGTTGGCACAATAGTTTCCTTTGTAGTCTGTTTTTCTGTTTGTTTTGGTTTTGGTTTTTTTGGATAAAGAATTTATTCCAAGCTCACACATTTCATTTAGTTGTTATGTCTCTTCAGTCTCTGAGGAAGACTTCTTACAACATTGACATTTT
This sequence comes from Aethalodelphis obliquidens, assembly GCF_003676395.1. Taxonomy (NCBI): domain Eukaryota; kingdom Metazoa; phylum Chordata; class Mammalia; order Artiodactyla; family Delphinidae; genus Aethalodelphis; species Aethalodelphis obliquidens. Next base: position 12,369,715 of record NW_020837971.1, read on the forward strand.
TGAAGAGCTAGCTGTTTTGTAAAGCATTCTACAGTCTGACTTTAACTACTACCTCATGATTAGTAATTAGTGTTTCTTTTTTTTTTTTTTGGCAAGAATGCTACCTAGGGTAGTGATAGGTGCTTCCTGTTGTATCACATCAAGAGGAATATAATGTCATTTTTCTCCCGTTATTGGTAGTACTAAATTGATATCTTGGTTTAAGTGGTCCACATGAAAGAATTCTGGTAAAACTGTATTGAACACATTTTAAATAGACATCTAAATTTTTAAAATCAAGAGTTCAAATAGTTGCAAAAGGTATAATTTTCAGTGTCTAAGTGTAGACACTTTAAAATAGAGCAGTTACATCATCTTGTAAATGTATTTAGTGGAATCAAAATACCTTAGCATTTGATATTCATCAACATTCACTCAGAAAATGTATGAACAAACTCTTCATCAATTGGACACTGTTGGGTGTGTGTGTGTGTGTGTGTGTGTGTGTGTGTGTGTGTGTGTGTGTGTGAGTGAACTTACATTGCTTCTGCACGTTTTTAATGTAGCATATATTTATGCTTGAAAGTATTTTATTGATTACCCTATAGTACTTCTTTAAAACAAATATATGTGTAAAAATGGAAATTTAATTTAAAAATTTCCTCTGACTACGAAGCTCTTTTTTTCTTGATTAAATTATTGCATGTATTAGTAGTACATATTTCAGTTTAAAAAAAAGAAAAAAATTAGTAAATTTTGTTGGAGATGCAACCTTAATGAAATAGTGCTGAGATTTTTTCCCCAAGCAATTTGCGTATCCATTAATTAATATTACTTATTCTAGAGTGAGGATATAGTTCCACATTAATTGTGATTTAAAACTTTTTGTAAGTACTCTTTTAAATAAGCATTTGAGACTGGATGGAGTTTTGTCATAGTTAAATCACTGAGTTCTTTGAACTTCTTCCACATTATGTCCCCAAAATCACAGTGCTCTGTCATCAAAAATTATTTTAATGACCTTTCAGATGTCAACTTAAGATTCTTTCTCTAATTTTCATGACAGTAAAGAATTGGAAACCACATGACTTGCCAAAGATTTCTTATCCAGTCATTAATCATTTTTTTTTTCAAATTTTAAGAAAATAAACCAAAGAAGCTTTACCAATATTTATTACATGACTACTTCTTATACTTGTTGCTTTTCCTTGTATTCGCACTTTCTTAATCCAGTATACTTAGAAAAGGTTAGGAAGTCAACATGTAATTTCAGTACTACTTAACCAATCCATTTGCTAAATTGTGTTTCTTATTACATTTTTAAAATATATGCTTTTGTCGAAATCTTGGAACTGTATCCCATTCAATTTGTGGAAAATGTTTGCCACATAATAGGAAATTCTGTTCATATTGTCAAGCACATCACCTAAATTCACTTAACTTTTATGAGAACACACCCGACTGCACTTTTGCATTAAAAATAAATATGTTAGTACACATTTTGGTAAACATTCTGTAAACCAGCAATAAATTATGGTACATCTTTGTTAAGTACATCACTAAAGCAATCAGGTTGAAATTATAGTGATATTTAAATAAAAAATTATATAAACAATATAACATCTAGTTACTTTGTCATATGTAATGGGTAGTTAAAATTATAAAATTTAACTAAGGACTCTGAAGAAAGGCATTGGAATTCCTTTGGGAAATAGCCATGTGTATTAAATTTATCAGTTTTTTTAGGAATAAGCAAATGAGTGGGGTAATAAAAAAAAAAACTCCATTAATTTTATTAGATGTCCTGTCACACTTTTTTAATGTACTTAATGAAAAGAGTATGTATTGCTAAGAAGTGAATTAGGCCAGCAGCTTGTCTATAATTTTATTTTTTCTTAAAAGCATTAAACAATTCATAAGATAAATACGATCAACTATAATTGGAATAAATATTTCATGATATGATATGATAAAAAAATACTTTTAAACTACCTTGCTGAATGACGAAACATGAATATAATTCTTACTATGTGAGAGGCACTGTCCAAGCGCTTACATATGTTAACATATATTACCTGAACTCCACAAGGTAGATTGTCTTGTTAACCCCATTTTTAAAGATAAGCAAACTGAGGCACCGAGGTCAAGTTACTTGCCTATGAGACACAATAAGTAAGTGGCTGAGCCGGTATTTGAACCTTTAGAAAAGCACACATTAAAAATTTGGTTGTCCTGGAAACATTCCTGGTACATCTAATAGTCAGCATCACTAACCTCTCTATCCTGTTTAGCTATTTGTTGGGTAATGTTTATCTTTCCTACTGTTGAGATCATCCATAAAGAATCTCTTAACGTTTTAATTGTGGGAGGGAACAGAAGCCCTTTTTAGTGGATTTCTTTGCTTTATTCTCATGGGACTCTCCAACAAGAGCAATGCATTCCTTGAACATCAAGATGGGAAAAAAATGAAATCACTTCAGTCCCCCCACTCTGCAGTACTGCAGTATGTCTGAATTCAGAATAACCCCAACAGAGGCTAAGGTTACACATCTTGTAATACACACACACACACACACACACACACACACACACACACACACACACAC